>NC_057396.1:14999617-15267832 GCF_019320065.1 Cervus canadensis
ACGGCAGAGTGGGCCTCCTGCAGGCTCTCCTCAAGCTTCAGCCCCAGGTTGTCAATTCCAATGCTGGTGACTGGCGGCACGCTGCTTTCAGCTGGCTCTGCCGTGCGCGTTGGGGTGGAGCAGTACAGGATGAAACCTACCATGATGACGGTGAAGGACAGGATGTAGAGTCCTGAAAACTAGGAGGAGAGGACAGGCTATGGATAGTACTCTCTCACAGACACATCTTTGCGGCTGCCTTTTGTCCACTGAGTTTGGAGAGTTACCTTCTCATAATCTTTTTATCTGAAAGTTGTCCAAGGAGATACGAAGGACCAAAACTGTCCCAAGTGTGTGTACTGGTGAATGTGTGATTTCTGCCACCATTACCCAGCACATCAGTCAACTGGGTAAAAAATCTTAGATCTCTAGGAAACGGACTCTTGCCTTTCTCTGCAATAATACAGCTACATCCCACCTCACAACTAGTCCCACTTACTTAGTGGAGAGGCTAAAAGGAAAGACCCAAATTTAGACACAACATATAACAATGGCATGAAACAATAAGAAAACAGAATGGATTGGAGAAGGACAAGAGAAATTAAATGAAAGAGAAGAAAAAGTGAGACCCATTCCCAAGGGTAGAAGGAGAAACAAAATAGGTTTTGAAATGAGTATTACATAGATTGCTGGTCACCTCCAGCTATGGGCTTCTACAGGCCACCATTGGTTTTAACACGTTAATGTTTCATGGATGCTCAATTACTTCTTAACCTTAAACTCTGAGAAGCCTGGAATAGCCAGAGCCCTCCCCAAAGAGGGAAGGCCTCCAATGGATTCAGTGATGATGCAAAGCCAGTGATAATTTCAAGCAGAGCAGGAGCCAAACTAATTTCCTCCATGGGTTTCATTCTTGGATCCAATCTCAGCACAGCACCCAGCACATAGCTAGTATTGAATAAATGTGTTTTACTTGGGGGGGGGGGGCTTGGGGGGGAGTGATTCAGAGAAGATTAAGGAGGAGTTAAAGCTATTTAGAGTACCCTAAACTTTTGAACTGTGAAGAAAGCTGAGCGCTGAAAAATTGATGCTTTTGAACTGTGGTGTTGGAGAAGACTCGAGTCCCTTGGACTGCAAGGAGATCCAACCAGTCCATCCTAAAGGAGATCAGTCCTGGGTGGTCATTGGAAAGACTGATGCTGAAGCTGAAACTCCAATACTTTGGCCATCTCATGCGAAGAGTTGACTCCTTGGAAAAGATCCTGATTCTGGGAGGGATTGGGGGCAGGAGGAGAAGGGGACGACAGAGGATAAGATGGCTGGATGGCATCACCGACTCGATGAACTTGAGTTTGAGTCAACCCCGGGAGTTGGTGATGAACAGGGAGGCCTGGCATGTTGTGATTCATGGGGTCGGACATGACTGAGCGACTGAACTGAACTGAACTGAACTGAAACTTTTGAAGTCAGTATCATAAAAGTCAATTGTGCTCTCCCATAGAATGTTCGTTTTTAACTGTGAAGAAACACAGTAACTTATTCAAAACATGTTCTGCTTGATTTGGAGGTTTTAAATGTTTATAAGAAAAAGTCTTGTTCCTCTTAAGAAGTATTAGTTGCCCGATCATGTCTGACTCTTTGCAATCCCATGGACTGTAGCCCACCAGGCTCCTCTGTCCATGGAATTCTCCAGGCAAGAATACTGGAGTGGGTAGCCATTCCCTTCTCCAGAGGATCTTCCTGATCCAGGGATCGAACCCAGGTCTCCCATATTGTATGCAGATTCTTTAACATCTGAGCCACCAGGTGATTAAATGGAGGCACCTTTATTAGAAGAGAGAGACTCTGAGGGAGTAAGATAGTAAGTCTCCTGAATTTTCAATTTTTTCAATTTTCAATTCTACCCTTTGTGTCTGGATCTATATAGGAAGTTTCTGTGGCTACTCTGTTCAGTGAGTATTTACTAAAGATCAATCTGGGGGTGTGGAGTCTGACACCAATGAAGGTGGAAATTTTTAACATCTTCTTCAACTGTTTCAAAATATCAGAGCCCAAGTTATCTTAGATGCTATACTTTTTTAAATTGGTGATATATTGAGCTGTGATTCTTTACTTAAAATTTTCTTCTAAAATCCTAGGTATCTTCTTTATGTTCTATATGATTTCCAACGTCTGTAATTTACTCTGAAGATCACAGCAGACCTCCTCTTTCTTTTACAAGTCTTGAAATAGCCTTTGACCAAAAAGAATAAAATCTGATCTGAGTTAAAAGTGAGCTGCTAGACATGCAGGGACAAAGAAACACGAAGCAAAAGAACTGCAAAGGAATTTATCGTTTGCACGTTCCATTTTGAAAACAATAGTGTAAATCATTTGGGCAAAACAATGACACACAAAAAGTCTTTTTCTCATTAAAGTTAATCGCAGTTAAAGAGCAAATATCTACATTTAGGGAGCTTATAATAGGTAGCGACAAGTGTATTTTCACTTTGAAGCTTTTGTTTCTTTAAGCTTACTTCCTCCTTGGACATAATTTTACTTACGAGAGAAAAGTAAATGTTAAACTACTAATGCTATCTCAATATGTTTAGTTTTAAAAAAAAGCACAGGTGAGCCAGGCCACAAGTTATACTGCAGAGCTTTCAAGCTTTCTCTGGTAGCCATTACCTGGCCTTGAACTGCAGAATAAAATCACCATGGTCCTCTAGTGGAGGCCACGTGAAATGCAATAACACCAGCACGAAACAGCTAACACACTTGAAAGGCTTGCTTTGTACCCCTTAATGATTGTTATCACAGGAAAGAACCTAAGCCTATCAAGATAACTGTCTGATTCACTCTGACATCGGTCACTTTCTAATGATGCCACCAAACAGCTATAAATACTTCTTCAGGCTTAGTTCATGAATACCATAACCAGCAGGGTTTTTGCAACGATAACAGCTAGTTCCTATGACATAATCTTGAAAAGCAAAACTGGTTTATGCTTCTTAAGCAGAAATGTCTGGGAACACAGTGAAGTAGGCATTCTGAGTTCATGGTCAACTCCTGGGAATAGTGTCAATCAATACCAAGTAATTTCCACCCACATCTAAAACTTTATAAGGATAAAGAAATACAGTTGCTATACCCAGCTAAACGCAATGTTAGCAAGCTACAGCTGACATTCTATTTGTTCAAATGATTGTAATAGCAGGCAGGTCAACAAGCTTTAAACTATGGAAAGATAGATTTCTAAGGCAGTAAGAAATTCTTGCTAAGGAGATGAGAAGGTTTTATTTTGGGATCTAAAACTTTAAAGAAACCCACTACTTCTTTTATACCAAACAAGTGTTCTTATTTGAACAAGATCTATTTGCTCACCTTATAGCCAAACAGAAAAAGTCCAAAAAAAAGACTGTAGAGGTCAGCTGTCAGGATGCCCAGGTTGACAGAAGTGGCACTGGTGACTTTGATCACCAGTGGCATGAAGCTGTACAGGCAAAACATGCAGAGGGCAAATGCTACAAATAGCAGGGCTGTGGGGAAAAAATGGAATATCTAATGTTAAAGGAAGAAATCAAAAGATAAAGGATAAAGCTTGCCTGACGTAAAATTCCCTGATCCTTTAACATACCGTCCACAAAGTCCCTCGTTAACAGTAAGCATTACAAATGAGACATACAAAGTTCTCACTGGATGTAGATGAAGAACTTAAAAAAACCCAACAGAATGTTAGATGATCAAGGCCATAGAATCTTGCATATGGCATAAGTTAATGGCTTTTTTTGCTCCATGCTATCCACACCTGCCCAGAGAGATGCCAATGATAAAAGGCATCATGGTTGGACACGATTTGTGTGGCTGAATTCAGAATAAAGTACTATTAGGGCATCAAAGACAGTTGTTAGGGTTTTATCTTTTGTTCATCCCATAAGGGAGCTAGTCATGTGGGTGCTGACTACTTAGTATCTCTGCTTCACAACTGCTTCTCCAACCTCACTCAACACACACACAGTACACACACAGGAAATCTAAGCTATTTACTTGAATGAAATCATCCAAGCACAGTAGATGAATTTCAATTCAATGACACTCATGCACTACTTTTTTCCATCCATAAGGTTCAAATCTTTCCTGACTATCCCACTACTGCTTTCTTCTGTTGCTCATCTGTACAGATGCTTAAGACTATCAGATGAGAGAGGCAATGCAAGATGGTAGTGATTACACACCATCAGATTATTTAAGTTAATACTTCACTGATTATATCAAGCAGGCAATCTTTACAAGCAGTCTGAAGACACGAAATACAGATCTAGTTGAAAGCTAGTGTGACCAAAGGTCAGTCTTATTCAGAATTCCTAGTAAAGAAAGGTTATTCTTGAAGGTAAAGATTAAGGATTAACTTTTATGGGGGTTCATTTACAAGTTCTCAGAGAAACTTGACATAAACCACTATAGTTTTCTGTGTACTAAATTACTCTGTGATTTTATATAAAAATGCCTAAATAGTATTATTAAAATATTTATTTCTTGGTGTGTGTCAGGGGAAAGACTAAAAATAATTATTATATATATACATACCAATTTTCCAGTCCCAATGAATGCTGGCAATATCCTTATATTCCACAATCAATCTGTGATTAAAACAAGAGGTCACAGAGAGATCTTTATATAAATTTTCACTGTTTTATAAACAAGTAAGTTGCTTCAAAACTTTAAGTACTTCACTTTAAGTGCTTCAGCTCTTAAGATAGTGAATTATGTTGACTTTTGGTTTTCATAGAATATTAAAAAAAAAAACTATCTTTAATTAAATGACAAAGAATAAAACTCAAAGGAGTCCATAAACACATGTTTGACACCCTTAGAAGCACTGTTTAGTGGTAGTCAGCTACAAGAGGGAAACATGATATTATGAATAGGAAGTTAATATTTTCTAGGAATAACCGAAAAAGAAAGTGTTCACTGGTAATATAAAGTCTAATGATATTATAAGCAGGAATCTTAAGCATCAAACATGTGTAAAAAAAATGAGGCATAATGACATTTCAACAATCTTCTAATAGATATTTAGCAAGTTACTGATTTTAAATATGAATTTAGGCCAAATAAACAATGAATGTTAGTAGCCAGAAACTAATCATCTATGACATATTTGCTGATTTTGTTTTTAAGGATATGTTTAGAATCTTACAGCTGTATGCCACTGATAATTGTTCCAAACAAGCCCACCATTCCTAAAAACTCCTGTCTACTCAGCTTCTTCACGATGTATTCTTCACACACATTAGAAACAGCATAGAGGGAAGCTCCAAGAAGGACCAAGATGTCACCAATCAGTACATTATTACCTATAGAGAGATAAGCCATAAAAAGGAATACATTGTCACTAGGGAAAACTCTCCAGCTTGCTTCCATAAGTTTATCTGGCTCATAATCATCTAAAAAAGATTTTACAGAAGAAGAAACTCTGATTTTTAAAGTTTAAAGACTCTTACTTTTCTCACTTTCTGGCACAATTCTGCTTTCATTTTTCTTATTTTGGATCTTCAGGAGACTAACAGATTGGAAGATGGTAGTGTATACCATAATGTAAGGCCCCAGAAAATGATTCTATGACATGGGAAATTAATGGAATTTATTAATGGGAATTCATTGAAAACTACAGGGAAGGAAGCTAGGTAAGCAAGGTAATTTTCTCAATCAAAGGAGACACTGAAGTTGTTTGCAGATTGGGGAAATTCATAGACCTTATTTAGATTTTATACTATGAACTATCTCAACCGTGACATAAAGAGTATCAAAATGTTCTCATCTACAGAGTAACTGAAATAGAGGTCATTCTGCGAACACAAAGTCTCCTTTTTGATGGAAACAAAATCTACAGTAGGGTTTCCGGCAACTAATCTCAATGTATGGGCCAAAAGAAGATTATTGCAAATATATAAAGAAACCTCTCTCAGGACACAAAACAAATGAGTATGACAAAAAGCAAGGACTCTGGGCAGGTAGGAACATAGACTGCTATGTTGAAGTGGTCATAGTACCAGAAGCAAGCAAATCTAAAAATAAAAATTTTAAGATAGGTAATCAGGACATGTTCTCTGCTTTTTACTTTATCTTTGCAAAATAAAAGTAAAGGCATAAGCAAAATGTCTTCTGTGACTAAACCAGAAAACAAGTAACACAGTCTCACCTGCATTGTCTTCCCTCCCTGCTAAGATGTCTGCACCAACCATAGTTCCTACACCCAACAGACAGACAGCCACAGCAATGAAGTGGATCACTCTGTATCTTGCATAAAGAATAAACCACGAAAGAGCCATCAGCACAGGAATCCCAAAGCAATCCAAAAGCTGCATGAAAAGAGAAATAAATACCTGAAAATATCTCTCATTAGTGAAAAGATGACTAAGTAATAACAGAAATCAGTGTTTATTAAGCATTTATTATTGCCAGCCCTGTACTAAATGCTTTATCTGGATGAACTCATTTAATCCTCACAACAACTCTATGAAACTGGAACTTCAACCTCCATTTTACCCATGAGGAAACCAAAGTCACAGAGAGGTTAAATGAGCTGCCCAAAATCACACAGTTAAAAGTTTGGGAGTCAGTTGACGAACCCAGGAATTCTGCCCAACAGCTCATGCAATTTACTTCTACACTCTCACTTGTGTTTATCCTTAAGTCCAGGAGACATGTACCCATTCAGTCAATAAATATTTAAGTACATGATATGTGGGAGACACTAATGGAGGAGGTGGAATGTAGAGAACAAGAAAGGCACAAAGTGGAGTATTTAGAACCCTAGACAGAGAAAAATCACATAGCCAATGTTTAATTGCAATTGGGCTTAAGAACTACAAAAAGAACAGGTTATTATGAGAAAGCAAACAGACACCATCTCCCTGACAAAGTGTCCAACCCCACCATATAAGACAGATACTTGCTCCCAGCAAATACTCTCGCTCATCTTCATCATATACTCCTCCACCACCTGTTGATCCTGGGTCCAGAAAATACTTTCTACACCCCTGATATTGCCAGTCTGAAAGGCAGGGGGACTAAGAGTGCCAAAATTATAGTAAATCCAAAATCTTTGCAAGATAAAGGAAAAAGAGATTTTATTCATTCGATTCTCAAAAGCACACATTTGTAGAGTGCATTCAAGGATAAAATATATTCCTTTTACTAATAGTGTTCCTGATGTTGCTATGTGACTGCTCATCCTATTCTTTTTTTAACCTTGTCCCTGATGTGCTCTGTATCTATTTAGTCTTGGACAAGGCAGGCCCCTAAATCTCAGCAGCTTGTTTGATCCTGTCCACAGTTGTTTACTGATTGCCTTTCACTGCAATGTCAAGTATAGGAACGGGCACTTTGCCTTCTGTTATTTATTCCATCTATAGAACTCTAATCTCTTAAGTGCTTTATTGAGCCTGCCTGAATAACAAACCATTAAACGATGCAAATGATAATAGCTTGTCCTGGAAGACACCAAAAGAATCTAGCCATAGTGAAGGAATAAAATCGAAACTATATTCCTTAAACAAAAAAAAGTAGACAAAAATCACTCTAAAAACTATCACAGAAGACTCCCTATCCTCAAATTGTGTCTTAAAATCAAACTTAAACCTGCTCTATTTTTAACCATTTTTGGCGGTCCAGGACTGGCCATATAAGGAAGGCACCCAAGGCCTGAGGCTCCAGCCCTGCCATTGACCAGCTGTGTGATCTCCAGCTAGTCAACTCTTGAGTCAAAATCTGAAATCAAGAAGTCAGACCAAATGAGCTCAAGATACCTGGCCACTCTAAAGTTCCATGACTTCTAATCTGGTATCTATCACAGTCAGTCATTTATCTAAACTGAATCTTTTCCTGATGCCTTCTGCTTGATGCTTTTAGTTCTAAGAGCCGTCTACTTAATTTAATCTTTAAAAATTATTGGCTAGATTTCTGATTTAAAAAAATAGATATGCAACAAGCAACAAAGGTTTACTGTGTGGCACAGGGAACTATAGTCAATATCTTGTAATAACCTATAATGGAAAATAATTTCAAAAATAACATGTGTGTATAACTAAATCATACACACAAGAAAATTCTACTTTTTGAAATTAAGTAATGTTTATCTTTCTGCCAGGTTTTCTAAATGTCCTATGGACATCTAATAACAACATATGAGATACAAAATTTTAAATATATTTGTGTATGATAAGATTAATATAAACTAAATATAAATCTATATTTAAATTATTAATGACATCATTCAAGATGCTCTTATTCTTATTTTTTCTGCACTTGATAAAATATTCTCAGAGAAATGTTAATATGTCTCACTATGATTATATATTTTTTTCTTTTCCTTTATATTTCTTCTGATTTTTCCTTTATGTATCTTTGTTTCTTTGTTGATAAGGTATCTAATGGTTTCTGATGTCTATGTTATTTGTGAATTGCTCCTTTTATTATTAAAAATATTCATCTTTGCTTTAAAAAAAATTATTATATAGACACAGGAAGTAAGAACCTGGAATGAGGGGGAAGGATGGATATAAACATGAATCAGACTTTGTTAGTGATACGATGGAGTATACTCTATAGAGAAGAATATGAAATTCAATTAGGCCTTTGAGAAGGGGCTTTGAAAAGGATGCATTCTAGAAATAATAGAGCAACATAAGAGAGAGAAGCTGGCTGTGGGTAGGGAATGTGTAGATACGGCAAGTGACATGAGAAGTAACATGAGTAGAAACAGGCCAGCAATGTCAACGGACACATCATGAACTACTACATTAGTATTTACAGTCACAGAATCCTTGAAGGAATCCTTAAGAAAGAGGTTCAAAGACCATCCAATTTAAACTTCCACCCTCTCAGGGGGAATTCCCTGGTGGTCCAGTGGTCAGGACTCTGTGCTTCCACTGCAGGGGGCACTGGTTCCATACCTGGTTGGTAAACTAAGATCCTACATGTTGTGTGTCCCTAAAGAAACAAAGAAGCAAATTTCCACCCTTTCAGATTAACCAGACTAGAGGTTTACTCAAGGAGATAATCTGATTGAAGAATTCCAATGACAGGCACTCTTCTCTGATGGAAGGAGGTTTAGCTGTTAGATGCACTTTTTATAATATGGCTTCCTAGGACCATAAGTACTTAATTTTAGACAAGCAAATGCTTAGGTTTTTCTAAGACGCTAGGATGAAAGAAATCGTTTGAGATTAGCTTAAGGCATGAACTTTAGTCACAAAACCTCAGTGTAAGTATTTTGCTTAGCTTTGTTTAGACCTGTGCCAATTCAAAACTCCTAGTCATTATCTGTCACAGATCAAAATTTCTGAGAATTATAATCAAGCAATTAAACTGTGTGTGAGATCATGAAGGTAGATGTGACTAGAAAAATGCCATTTTCTGTATTTGTTGTTGTTTAGGCACTAGGTTGTGTCTGACTCTGTGACTCCATGGAACGCAGCGTGCCATGCTTTCCTGTTCTTCACTATTTCCCGGAGTTTGCTCAAACTCATGTTCATTGAGTTGGTGATGCCATCCAACCATCTCATCCTCTGTCACCCCCTTCTCCTCCTGCACTCAATCTTCTCTAGCATCAGGGTCTTTTCCAATGAGTCGGCTCTTTATTATATAGGGTACATTTTCTATATACTTACACTCTTATTATTCATTGCTAAAAGTACACTTAATACTATTTGCGATGAATGCATCTTCTAGGTAGCTCCTGGTTTTAATTTCTATGAAACTCTGAGCTTTTCATGTGCCTCTTATGATGTCTGTCTTATAAAAGATTTCCTATCTTTCCCACCAGGCTCCTCTGTCCATGGGATTTTCCGGGCGAGAATACTGGAGTGGGTTGTCATTTCCTTCTACAGGGGATCTTCCCGACCCAGGGATGAAACCCGCGTCTTCTGCTTGACAGGCAGATTCTTTTTACCACTGAGCCACCTGGGAAGCCCAGAGGACAATGCTTAGCACAGTATTAAATGGCATTCTGGTAATAATAGCATTTAATGCATATTCATATCAGAAAAATACTGAGTTTTCATTAGTCATTAATCGTTCTCTTTAAATCTTCAATTTTTCCATGTTTCTTAAATTTGGAGATAAGACCATCTCTGTTTTATAGGAAAAAGTGAAGCAACAGGAATTCTCTGGTGGTCCAGTGGTAGAGACTCTGTGCTTTCCCTGCTGAAAGCACAGGTCCAATCTCTCCTTGGTTGGGGAACTAAGATTCTGCAAGCTACACAGCACAGCCAAAAAAAAAAAAAAGGTGCATCAAAAGTCATAAATTCAGGGACCTCCCTGGTGGTCCAGTGACTAAGACTCTGCCATTCCAATGCAGGGAGCTCAGGTTTGATCCCTGGTAAAGAAAGGAGATACCACATGCCACAACCAATTTGTTTTTAAGTCATAAATTCAGTAAACTGTGAAGTCTAAACCTGACATGGGAATCTATTTTACTTTCTTCTCCATTTACAACACATTTTATTGTTAGCAATGAGGAGTCAGTGTTATGATACATCCCAAGTTTGCCAACATTAAGACAACTCTTCTTTGTCTCGGGTGTGTCACATAGCTTGCTGGATCTTGGTTCCCCGACCAGGGATCAAACTTGGCCACAGCAGTGAAAGTCCAGAATCCTAACCACTAAGGCCACCAGGGAACTCCCTAATGTTAAGACAACTTAATCAGTCGTCCTCAACTCCACCAAGCTGAAAAGTACTGCTATGTAGGAACATTTTTCTTTCAACCTAATGAGAATAAACCTAGAAAAGGAATAGGTATAAGTTTTACTTTTGGCTACCACCTTTACCCAAAATGTCTAATGCCCTATTAGATAACAGACAACAAAAAGACAACAACCTATTAGTTGTCTTAGATATCTACTTTACTTGTAAGACTCCAACTTTTCTGGGACACAATACTATATTCACTTTATATGCCATTTAAGCAACACACAAAACAGAACTCTTGCCAACATCACAGCATCAATTGCCAACTAAATATTTATGTTTATTTGGTAGCAACTGTTCTATTCATCTATAGCATTAGCAGTTTAGGAACAGATTAACTTGTACACATTTTCACTAATTCCAGGAAGCCTTTCGCATTAGCACACATACTCCACTGGAAAACAGATAACATCCACTGTTTTTAGTTTTTTTCTGAGTGAACAGGTTCTTAAGGAAATTAGGTGAGCACATATGAGTTCAGATTCCTCTCTTAAAGCTATAAAATCCAAACTGGTCAGAGGACTCCTTCTTACCTGGACACTGGTTAGAGTTGTGTACTGGTATGCTCTGACAATCAGGTAATTAGCTTCTACATCTGCTAGTCCAAGCAGGATGTACTTCCACCATTTCTTTTTCAAGATGTATAAAAGATTATCACTACCTGGTTGAAAGAAATCTAGATTAGGACATGTTACTTGAAAATTATTCCATGCATGTTAATCTGGAGATAAAGAGTCAAAGCTAGTATTTGTGCTGGGCTGTGCTTGGCCGCTCAGCTGTGTCTGCCTCTTTGCGACCCTATAGACTGTAGTCCACCAGGCTTCTCTGTCCATGGGGATTCTCCAGACAAGAATACTGGAGTGGATTGCCATGCCCTCCTCCAGGAAATCTTCCCAATCCAGGGACCGAATCCAGGTCTCCTGCATTACAGGCACATACTTTACCACTATGTACATTGAACATGGTCCCTCCTAATGTCCATTACTCATAACTCAAATTCCTGCAACAGCTCAGCAGAGTCGCTCAGATTTTTTTCTAGTATGAGGCCCAAGCTAAGGTGTCATCATAGACCAAGTGCTCAATGAAAACAACAAAGATAAAGGAAGTAAGACTGGTTAAATTCATTGAATTCCTTTTCCTTTCCTACTGCAACAGAAATATAACATCCAGATCATCTGAGGAAATAAAATGTTTCCTTATAAATTTATCAAACAGACCAAAACTCTGTGGTCATTCTTTTGGAAAAGATCTGCTTTCAGCCGAAAATTAAGCCAGTGGTAAGTCTGAAAAAATGACTTAGTGATGTCATTGAAGAAACACTTTTCATCCCCTAAATTCTATTTATTCAAGTTAACTGTGAATCATTTCTTTGAAGATCACAAGGAGATACAGAGTTGGCAGCTATACAAGAAGGCTTTATGGGTAAGATAACCTGCAAAGAAATCAAGGTAGTGAGAATCATAGTCAGATTCTGTTGTTCAGTCACTCAGTCGTGTCTGACTCTTCACAACCCCATGGACAGCAGCACACCAGGCTTCCCTGTCCTTCACTATCTCCCAGAGTTTGCTCAAATTCATGTCCATTGAGTTGATGATGCCATCCAACCATCTCATCCTCTGTTCCCCGCTTCTCCTCCTACCCTCAACCTTTTCTGGCATCAGGGTCTTTTCCAGTGAGTCAGCTCTTTGCATCATGTGGCCAAAGTATTGGAGCTTCAGCTTCAGCATCAGTCCTTCCAATGAATACCCAGGACTGATTTCCTTTAGGATGGACTGGTTGGATCTCCTTGCAGTCCAAGGGACTCTCAAGAGTCTTCTCCAATACCATAGTTCAAAAGCATCAATTCTTCAGTGCTCAGCTTTCTTTATGGTCCAACTCTCACATCCATACATGACTACTGGAGAAACCATAGCTTTGACTATACAAACCTTTGTCAGCAAAGTAATGTCTCTGCTTTTTAATATGCTGTCTAGGTTGGTCATAGCTTTTCTTCCAAGGAGCAAGTGTCTTTTAATTTCATGACTGCAGTCACCGTCCACAATAATTATCATTAAATCCCAATGACCAGGAATATCCTGAAAACATAGTCTTCCTAGTATGAGATAGCATGGAAGGCATCTATTAATAATAACCATCCCTTGGGGGATTTCACTGATTTATTTACGAATCATTTTTTTAGTGGTAAAGAATCTGCCAGCAATGCAGGAGACGGGGGTTCAATCTCTGGGTGAGGAAGAACCCCTGGAGAAGGAAATGGCAAAGCACTCCAGTATTCTTGCCTGAGAAATCCCATAGACAGAGGAGCCTGGTGGGCTAAAGTCCATGGGGTCACAAAGTCAGACATGACTTAACAACTAAACACAATAATAACCATCCCTTAGAGGGACTTCACTGATACATTTACAAATCATACTGACTTCCTAAAGGCCAGTTCTTACAGAGAGGAGCAAATTCTGGGGCTATTAACCACGACATACCAGTTCTATTTCCAGCTCCTACAGTTCTTGTCAAATTTGGTGCTTTCCGCTTAGGATATTTTCCCCTTCTCATAATTGACTTCCACTTTCTTTCAAAAGTAAGTTATTTATCCTGCCTGATGTATAGGAATACCATTGAGGTATTAATTTTCATATTAAAAGAGGATCTTAATCAGAGGTGAGCAACCACCACACTGGTAATTCTATCATATGCTTTAAATGTGATGAAAATGGTAGTACTGCACCCTCCCCGTCTGGGTTACCCATGTCTTTACACTCTTGAAATCAATCTTGGATAAGATGTTAATTCCTTGTTTTGTTTCTCTCACATTTACATGCAGTGGTGCTCTATTTAGCATTCTCCATTTAGCTGGAAATATATATTTTGGAAAGTGAGGTTCTTGACTTTTTAAGTGTTTTTAATACTGTCTCTTAAGTTTGTCAACCACAGGGGGGGGTGAAGGTGTAATTTATAATGGCATTTACACTTTCTTTTATTTGGACAAATCCTATGTTACACTTTGATGCTAATCATTTTAATCAACAATTTCAGAGAGCTATACATAAATCTCTAGTCACTAACTTCACAGAATTCAGAGGTGTCATACCTTTCTAGTGACTTTTATAAAAACAGCAGTAGTTTCCTGTTCTTGGTTTTGGTTTGGGCTCATCTTTTGTTTTTTGAATGTATAGAGCCAAACATTTTTATGAAGATAGTTTGTTAAAAAGGTAATTTGACGTACCTGATCGAAATGCCAGCATCACTGTGTAAATTAGAAACAGCAAGCAATAGTTGATAAAGCTCTGAAGCATGGGGGTATTCACTTTATATCTTTCTGCCAAATACTGGCTGGTGATGGCTGTCCCACATATACACAAGGATAACATCTGACCTAAGGCAATTGTTTTCAAAATATTCCTGGAAAATAAAGGAGAAAATAAGATTAACTGGTAAATAATTTATGTATTTCACGCACACACACACACACACACTTTAGGGCTAAACAAAAAGGAAAATGCTAATAATTCCAGGTGACTCTTTATTTCATTTTATCACTTATTTCATACGCACAAAAATTAAAGTGTTGGATTTTGAGTGACTACAGTTTTATTCTCTTTTATATTTCTAACTTCTCCCACAAAAATACATATTCCCCCAGTTCACTGGTGATCTATTTAGAGATCACCTTTGTTACTTAGTAGCAGTGGCCACAGGACGGGAAAAGGTCCGTCTTCATTCCAATCCCAAAGAAAGGCAATGCCAAAGAATGCTCAAACTACCGCACAATCGCACTCATCTCTCACGCTAGTAAAGTAATGCTCAAAATTCTCCAAGCCAGGCTTCAGCAATACGTGCACCGTGAACTTCCAGATGTTCAAGCTGGTTTTAGAAAAGGCAGAGGAACCACAGATCAAATTGCCAACATCTGCTGGATCATTGAAAAAGCAAGAACGTTCCAGAAAATCATCTATTTCTGCTTTATTGGCTATGCCAAAGCCTTTGACTGCATGGATCACAATAAACTGGAAAATTCTGAAAGAGATGGGAATACCAGACCACCTGACCTGCCTCTTGAGAAACCTATATGCAGGTCAGGAAGCAACAGTTAGAACTGGACATGGAACAACAGACTGGTTCCAAATAGGAAAAGGAGTACGTCAAGGCTGTATATTGCCACCCTGCTTATTTAACTTATAAGCAGAGTACATCATGAGAAACGCTGGGCTGGAAGAAGCACAAGCTGGAATCAAGATTGTCGGGAGAAATATCAATAACCTCAGAAATGCAGATGACACCACCCTTATGGCAGAAAGTGAAGAGGAACTACAAAGCCTCTTGATGAAAGTGAAAGAGGAGAGTGAAGAAGTTGGCTTAAAACTCAAGGTCATGGCATCCGGTCTCATCACTTCATGGCAAATAGATGGGCAAACAGTGGAAATAGTGACAGACTTTATATTTTTGGGCTCCAAAATCACTGCAGATGGTTACTGCAGCCATGAAATTAAAAGACGCTTACTCCTTGGAAGGAAAGTTATGACCAACCTAGATAGCATATTAAAAAGCAGAGACAATACTTTGTCAACAAAGGTCCGTCTAGTCAAGGCTATGGTTTTTCCAGTAGTCATATATGGTTGTGAGAGTTGGACTATAAAGAATGTTGAGCACTGAAGAATTGATGCTTTTGAACTATGGTGTTGGAGAAGACTCTTGAGAGTTCCTTGGACTGCAAGGAGATCCAACCAGTCCATCCTAAAGGAAATCAGTCCTGGGTATTCATTGGAAGGACTGATGCTGAAGCTGAAGCTCCAATACTTTGGCCACATGATGCAAAGGGCCGACTCACTGGAAAAGACCCTGATGCTGGGAAAGATTGAGGACAGGAGGAGAAGGGGACGACAGAGGATGAGATGGTTGGATGGCATCACCAACTCAATGGACATGAGTTTGGGTAAACTCTGGGAGTTGGTGATGGACAGGGAGGCCTGGCATTCTGCGGTTCATGGCGTCACGAAGGGTCAAACACGACTGAGTGACTGAACTGAACTGATTACTTAGCTGTGTCATGTATTATTTGAATTGTGTGTGTGTGATTTTTTAAAACTCAACTTTAACTCTGGTTTAAAGTTTTTCTGTTCATTAAATGTTTAACATTTTCTTATCCTTTCATTCTCCCAGAGACTTGGTTTCTCCAACTAGAAGCAGACACCTTCAGTGCTACCTACATGTTAGAATTACAGAGCTTTTAAAAATGTTAATACCCCAGGTTGCACCCCAGACCAATTATATTGTCACCTTGAGGGGTGGGTCCAGGCATCAGTGATGTTCAGAGCTCTCCAAGTAATCCCAAAAGCAGCCAAGACTGTGAATCACCACTTCAGAGACAGGTACGTTGGATCCAGAGTAGAATAAGGTCTAGAGCCTACCCTTTCGCATTTTAAACGAGAAGTACCTTAGCAACCAACTAAAAATTGCAGAAAGCAAACCATACAAACCAGTTTTTTTGTTACAGAAAGCAATCTTATAACAGTGGTACAAGTGAAAAAGGGCTGAGAGAGCACACAGGTTAATTCTGAATGAGGGAGTTAGCAGGCAGAGGGAAAACTGAGAAAAGTTTTATGGAACAGATGATTTTTCAGTTAGATTTGGATGTATATAAGAGGTTTCTAGAGGAAGAAGTAGGGAGAAGGGAATCCAAGAAGTAACTGTAGGACCAAATGTAGAGGCACAAACATGCAATGGTGGGCTCTGGAAGCAAATGGTCTATGCCTAGGGCACAAGGGCAAAGAGCTGTGGGCAAGAAGCCTGGAAAAGTAAGTGGAGCCCAGGCTGTAAATGGTAACTCTGGTGACCAAAAGGAGGGCTAAAGGTTAGAAAGTTAGTATAAAGATCCATGACAGAGCTAAAGCTACAGCAATGTGAATATTAAGTACAGAATGATATGAAAGACTCACAGAGCCTAGTGATCCATTAAATCTCAGGTGAGTGAAGTGAAAGTTGCTCAGTCATGTCCAACTCTTTGCGACCCCATGTACTACGCAGTCCAAGGGATTCTTCAGGCCAGAATGCTGAAATGGGTAGCCTTTCCCTTCTCCAGGGGATCTTCCCAACCCAGGGATCGAACCCAGGTCTCCCGCATTGCAGGTGGATTCTTTACCAGCTGAGCCACAAGGGAAGCCCAAGACTACTGCAGTGGGTAGCCTATCCCTTCTCCAGCAGATCTTCCCGACCCAGGAATGGTATCAGGGTCTCCTGCATCACAGGCGGATTCTTTACCAGCTGAGCTATCAGGGAGGAGGTATTAAAAATGATCTCTGGGTTTCTAGACTAGATGACTGGATGGATATGAGGTTGCGGACCAAGTCAGGGAATATAGGATGAGATGTAGGTTTAGGAAAAACCTATGAGTTCAGGAAAAACTTTATGAGTTCAGTTTGAGAGCACTAGAAGTCGAGGTGGCTAGAATTTCTAAGAAAAAACATTAAGAGGTTTGTGACGGGCAGACTCTAAGATGGCCACCAGTGAATCTGTTTCTGGATAGCTCTGCTCTGGGTGATCTCTTCCATTTGAACATGAGTTGGATCTTTAATTTGACTCTAACCATTAGAATTCAAATAAAATAATAGGATACCAGACTGTACAACACAGAGAACACATCCAATATTTTATAATTACTACAAATGGAGTATAACCTTTAAAAGTTGTGAATCATTATATGGTACATCTGTAATTTATATACTGCTGCTGCTGCTAAGTCGCTCCCCCGTCCCTGGGATTCTCCAGGCAAGAACACTGGAGTGGGTTGCCATTTCCTTCTCCAACGCATGAAAGTGAAATGGGAAAGTGAAGTCGCTCAGTCGTGTCCGACTCTTAGCGACCCCACGGACTGCAGCCTACCAGGCTCCTCCGTCCATGGGATTTTCCAGGCAAGAGCACTGGAGTGGGTTACCATTATTGTACATCAACTATACTTCAATTAAAAAAAGAAAAAAACCCAGGCTTCCACTTCCATGAATACATTAGATGAGGTTATAACTTCCATCTTGCTATCCAACTCTACTGATTCTCTTACTTACTGGTTCTAATCAAACAAGCTGCTATATAAAGAGGCCCACATGGCAAGGAACAAATGGTGGCCTCTGGTCAACAACCAGTAAGGAACTGAGACCCTGAGTCCACCAGTCTCCAAGGAAATAAATCTCGCCAATATCAACACAAGCTTGGAAGCATTTTCTCCCCAGTCATGGCTTCAGATGAGACTTCATCCCTGGCCAACACCATGACTGCAGCATTATGAGAGATCTGAAGCAGAGAGCAGAGCTAAGCCATGCCCAGATGCCTGGTCCATCAAAACTATAAGATAACAAGTGTATTGTTTTAAGCCACTAAATTTGAGGCAATTTGTTATACAGTAGCAACAAATACAAAATACAAAGGTGAAACTCTGAACTTCAAAAAGACTGTATTGATATCTGTTTTGCTCTCCACTACATATCCAGGGCTAGCACTTTGTTGTCACTCAATAAATATTTGTCGAGTGAATGTAAACAGATAAAGAAATGACCAGATATGCCCAAACACATGGTTACCTCAAATATAAGACTTTCACACTTCTCCTATGAACTGTAATAGTCAAAGAAAGACAACAAATTATGAAAGTGCCATGATACAGAAACTAAGAGTACAAAAACATTTTAAGAAAGATGATATCAACAATACAACAGTGCCAGAAACTGCAGAGACAGAAAAAGTGGCACCATGGCTAAACAGACACAGTTGAAATGGCAAGCTGGAAGATCCTAGATAGCTCGGAAAGGAAGCTTTTTGTTAGTGGTAGTAACTAAAGTCAGATTTCAGTGGGCTGAGTGGGTAGAATATCAGTAAATTAATGCAGCAAAATTTTTTGCCAAGAGAATGCACTGGTCATAACAATCACTCTCTTCCAACAACACACGAGATGACTCTACACATGGGCATCACCAGATGGTCGATACTGAAATCAGATGAATTATATTCATTGCAGCCAAAGATGGGGAAGCTCTATACAGCTAGCGAAAACAAGACTGGGAACTGACTGTGGCTCAGATCATGAACACCACACTGATTTCAATAGAATACCAATACTATAGAAGACACAGAATATCTGTTCTAATAGTTTATAGTTTGGGGTTTTTGTTGTTGTGTTTTTTTGGGGTTTTTTTTGAATATTTGTTTCAGTAATTTGCAATTAACCCCAAACAATCCCAACACAGGCTAAAAGAAAAAGGAGAAGCTTGCTGGGTGAGACAACCTTAATTATAGAGCATCTATCATGTGCCAGGCCATGAGAATGCAAAAACTGGATAGGCATTTTCTGTGCCTCAGAGGCTCAGAGACCACTGGGGATAAGTAGGCATATAAACTGATAACTAGGGCACAGACAGACAAGCACAAAAATAGGCTAGTTACAAAAACTTCATGAATTCACTAGACAGGCACAGTAAGGAAAGATATCTCAAGCAGAAGGAATAGTAAGTACCAAGGCACAGGGCTCTAAAACAATATGGCACATTCAAGGATTTCAAGTGAGTTAGTGCAGCTGTAGCTCAGAGTACAGGAGAGAAAAATAGCAGCAGCAGATGATGGAAAAGTCAATAAAAGTGAGATCAAGAAAAGATCTGAAGTAAGTTCTAAAGCTGGTATCTTATCTGCTGGTGGCAAGCTCATTGAAATCTTCTAAATAAAAGGGGGAAAAGTTACTAGCAAGGCAGAAATTGGGCATGCCTGGGTCCCTACATGTCATAACACATAGCACCAAAACCTTACTCTGAATTCCTGCCATGGAAGCCAATTAAAGAGGAATTTGTCAGAGACAGGTCTGTCTAATATAATACGCAGTTTTCTGAATCAGACATGTGGGGAGATAACAATGTGGTTAATAAAGATCCCAAAGGCAAAAGGAAAAGGCACATTTAGAAAAGAGAATAGCTCCATTTTGGACATGCTGGATTTTGTTTAAATTATGAGATAGTCAAGAAGAAATGTCCAGTAGACAGTTTGGAGTTGGGATAAAAAGATTGGATTAGAGAACTAAATTTGGGAATCATGATCCTAAAAGTGGTAATTGAAGTTGGGATATAAATAAGATCACTAAAACATATACCTAAAAATTGAAAAGAATAGAGGGTAAAAAAGAAACACCCAGGGAAACAGCAACATTTAGTAGGCAGAGGAGGAAGAGGAATTAGAGATGGGAATGAAAAGGCATGGCCAGAAAGATGCAGGGAGAGAACAAGCAAGAAATACTGGAAGCAAGAGTAAGTGGCATTTCAAGCAAAAAGTGCTCCACAGTTTGAACTGCAGCGAATTTCTCCTAACTGTTCTTTCTTCTTTACTCTCCACAAACCCAATCTCTACACTATAGAGGAGTCAACGTTCTGCATGTTAATCAGAACATGTATAAGTTGTTTTTTTTTTTCCAACATTTATTTATTCATTTGGCTGCATTGGGTCTTAGGTGCAGCATCCTGGATCTTTTAGTCTTGGCATGCAAACTCTCAGCTGTGGCATGTGGGATCTAATTCCCTGACCAGGGATCGAACCTGGCCCCCTGCATTGGGAGCATAGGAGCGTGGTGTCTTAGCCACTGGATCAACAGGGCAGTCCCATCACAGTTTAATTTTTAAGTTTTGAAATTTCTTATAGAATATTAAAATATAACAAAGTACAAAGCATAACTAACATGTACTTGTGTATCTACCAGGCAGCTTAAGATGTAAAATACTGGTGACATCAACATTCCCCCTTGTGTTCTCCCCAATATCTTAGCTCTCCTGAGATAAGTACTTGCTATAACTTGGAATTTAACATTTCATGCATTTCCATATATTTTCATATTTATGTAAGTATCCCTATACAATATAAACAATTGTTTTGACTGTTTTAAATTTTTATATAAACAGCATCACACTATATGTATACTTTTTGCAAACTTGCTGTTTTGATCAACATTGCATCATTGATAATGATACATTAGTTCTCGTTTATTCCTTTCCGCTACTGTATAGTACTCCATTATGTGATTATAGCACACTTCATGTACCCATTCTTTTATTGTTTATTAGGTTGTATTCCAATTTTTTTTGCTTTTATAAACAATGCCTCTACAAATATTCATATGTATGTTTCCCAACATGCATATCTAAGAGTTTTTCTAGGTTTTAGAAAATCTGTGCAAATGAGTTACTAACGTGTAATGTATAATCTCCTCAGCGCTCAGGATGGCCTGATGGGTACCACCTAGATATCTTCTGAAAGCAGTGAACTCAGAGTACCCTACAAATGTAATAAGTTTCCATTTGTGTCATGAAGTTTCAAGGAATCATTTGCTTTAGAGATATATTTAATAGAATAATTGATTTTAGAGCATGTCTTCAGCTTTACTTATTTTGCTACAATTCTCTTCAAAGGGTTATATTACTCCATGTAGCCTACTTTGATACTTTGAAACGGAAGAAAATGAGGCAAATTCCACCCTTCAAGAGGTAGAAATGGTATCAAGGACTGTTCACATCCAAAGACCTTTTACTAGGCTACTGTAGGAATTTTTCACCCAGGTGAGCAAAAGGTTCAGGACTTGCTCCCACAGAGTACTGTTCTTTCTAGGGATGCTCTTCTCGTCACAGGCTGATGAGGCAAACTAGATCTGCAGGTTGCTACCTCTTTCTCTTGTGCTCATTTCATTCCAAAGGAGACAAGTTTGCATTGATTCTGGAAATTATGCTGTCCTATCCTAAGCAAAAGAAATTCATCACTTGGTCCCATATGATGAACTGGGAACCTACAAGCGTATAGGCCAAAGCCAAAGGATGAAAAAGTGCATTCAGTTGGTGTCACTGCTCCCAGCCACACACTTCCCTCTGGAATATGTGAGGCAGGGTACCTGACAAGGAAATGGCTCCAAGTTTCTTGTATTTCGTTGTTTAATGACCTCCTCCTTTCTTTAAATTTCTCTTTCTCTCTTCCATGGGACAAAGTCTCAGAATTGCTGGACTTCGTTGTTAATCTCCATTTTTTTTAAATGAGGAAACTGTGGCCAGAGAGCTGAGTGTATTGCCTAAGAAAACATAGGAGCCAATGGCATGCAAGCTCTCTGACGATTAATCATCTGCTGTGCCCACTGGAAAACACGGTCTTAGGACAGGAAGTGAGGTCACCTCTCACGGCTGCTATCTTCTTACTCCTGTACCTCTTTGTCCTCACTCACCTATCCCCACACCCCTTTTCCCACCGTCCTTCACTTCTCCATGATTTTATAACAGACCTTATATTAGAAGCCACCTTCTTCAAAGGATCCGTGCACTTCACTTTGCAGTCAGGAAAGAAAGGGTCTAGCCCGATTCCTCTGCTACCAGTATTAACACTGCTTCCCCATGTGTCAGGAAGGCACTGGATGTCCAAAGTATAGGGCACCAAAAAGTTAATAAAGGAGCTGATAACTTTATTAAGTTCAGAACATTTTTTGCCCACTATAATGTGCTCAAAAGCAACTATAAATTTGACACGTGAGAATAAGAAATGTGGAACTAAGCCCTGTTCACAAATTGACGAAATTCCTCTAATAAGCCCACATTTACATTCTTGTTGTTCACTCAGTCGTGTTGACTCTTTGCAACCCTGTGGGCTGCAGCACGCTAGGCTTCCCTGTCCTTCACAACTTCTCAGAGCTTCCTCAAACTCAAGTCCATTGAGTCAGTGATGCCATCCAACCATCTCATCCACTGTGGCCCCCTTCTCCTCCTGCCTTCTATCTCTCCCAGCATCAGGCACTTTTCCAATGAGTTGGCTCTTCATATCAGGTCACCAAAGTATTGGAGCTTCAGCTTCAGCATCAATCCTTCCAATGAATTATTCAGGGTTGATTTCCTTTAGGACTGACTGGTTTAATCTCCTTGCAGTCCAAGGGACTCTCAAGAGTCTTCTCCAACACCACAGTTCAAAAGCATCAATTCTTTGGTGCTCAGCCTTCTTCATGGTCCAACTCTCACATCCATACATGACTCCTAAAAAAAACCATAGCTTTGACTAGATGGACCTTTGTTGGCAAAGTAATGTCTCTGCTTTTTACTATGCTGTCTAGGTTGGTCATAGCTTTCCTTCCAAGGGGTAAATGTCTTAATTTCATGGCTGCCGTCACCATCTGCATGGGTTTTGGAGCCCAAGAAAATAAAGTCTGTCAGTGATTCCATTGTTTCCCCATCCATTTGCCGTGAAGTGATGGGACCAGATGCCATGATCTTAGTTTTTTGAATGCTGAGTTGTAAGCCAGCTTTTTCACTCTCCTCTTTCATTTTCATCAAGAAGCTCTTTAGTTCTTCCTCACTTTCTGCCAATAGGGTAGCGTCATCTGCATATCTGAGGTTATTGCTATTCTCCAGCAATCTTGATTCCAGCTTGTGCTTCATCCAGGCTGGCATTTCACATGATGTACCCTGCATAAAAGTTAAATAAACAGGGCAACAATATATAGCCTTGATGCACTCCTTTCCCAATTTTGAACCAGTCCGTTGTTCCATGTCGGTTCTAACTGTTGCTTCTTGACCTGCATACAGGTTTCTCAGGAGGCTGGTAATACGGTCTAGTATTCCCATCCCTTGAAGAATTTTCCACAGTTTGTTGTGATCCACAAAGTCAAAGGCTTTAGTGCAGTCAATGAAGCACCTGTTTTTCTGAAATTCCCTTGCTTTTTCTGTGATCCAACAGACGTTGGCAATTTAATCTCTGGTTCCTCTGCCTTTTCTAAATCCAGCATGAACATCCGGAAGTTCTCAGTTCACATACTGTTGAAGTCTAGTTTGGAGGATTTTGAGCATGACCTTGCTAGCATGTGAGATGAGTGCAATTGTGTGGTAGTGTGAATGTTCTTCGGTATTGCCTTTCTTTGGGATTGGAATGAAAACTGACCTTTTCTAGTCCTGTGGTTACTGCTGAGTTTTCCAAATTTGCTGGCATACTGAGTGCAGCACTTTCACAGCATCATCTTTTAGGATTTGAAATAGTTCAACTGGAACTCCATCACCTCCACCAGCTTTGTTTGTAGTGATGCTTCCTAAGGCCCATTTGATTTCACACTTCAGGATGTCTGGCTCTAGGTAAGTGATCACACCATCATGGTTATCCGGATCATTAAAATCTTTTTTGTATAGTTCTTCTGTGTATTCTTGCCACCTCTTCTTAATATCTTCTCCTTCTGTTAGGTTTATACTGTTTCTTTTTTGTCCTTTATTGTGTCTATTTTTGCATGAAATGTTTCTTTGACATGTCTAATTTTCTTAAGGAGACCTCTAGTCTTTCCCATTCTATTGTTTTCCTCTATTTCTTAGAATTGTTCACTTAGGAAGGCTTTCTTATCTCTCCTTGCTATTCTTTGGAACTCTGCATTCAGATGGGTATATCCTCCTTTTCTCCTTTGCCTTTCTCTTTTCTGTTTCAGTTATTTGTAAGGTCTCTTCAGACAACCATTTTACCTTTTTGCATTTCTTTTTCTTGGGGATGGCCTGCCTCCTGTACAATGTTACAAACCTCCGTCTCTAGTTCTTTAGGCACTCTGTCTATAAAATCTAATCCCTTGAACCTATTTGCCACTACCACTATAAAATCATAAGGGATTTGATTTATGTCATACCCGAACGGCTTAGTGATTTTCCCTACTTTCTTCAATTTAAGTCTGAAGTTTGCAATAAGGAGGACATTCAAGTGTTAGTCACTCGGTTGTATCCGATTCTTATTCAACCCCATGGACTGTAGGCAGGCTCCTTTGTCCATGAGATTTCTCAGGCAAGAATACTGCAGTGGGTTGCCATTCCCTTCTCAAGGGGATCTTCCAGACCCAGGAATCATATTCAGGTCTCCTGCATTGCAGGCAGATTCTTTACTGTCTAAGCCAACCAGGTGAGATCCATTTACATTCTAAAATAGCACACTTAAGAAAGTTATCCTCCCACTATAAAGTATACCTACCTCCTAAAAAAAATAAGAGTCATGAATTGAGTATGGAGATTAAAGTTACAGCAATGCACTTCTCCTGGCTCCAAATCATAATGACCTCATCTATAATGGAAGAGGAGAGAGCAAGAACAAAAGTGAGAGAGAGAGAGACAGAAAGAGGAGCTGAAGGGGCTGGAGGCTGCACAAGGGAGAAAGAAGAAACGACTCAGACATGTACAGAGAGATACCAAAAGCCGCAAAACAACTTTTGTTACTTATGGCTTCATATGTAGGCACTTGAATTTCACAAATTCCTAGTTCATATGAATTCAAAGTTAAACACAGGGACTCTCTCTATACCATAATAAAGCCTGTCCTCTTTAAGGGAAGTTGCCAGAAGCAACGTGCATCTAACCATGGGACGTATCCTGTCACTGTTTTTCAAACGGAACCTCCACTGAAGTGAACTTCAATGACAGGATATGATCCAGCTCCAAGACGTGTTTCCGAGGCAGCTTCATGCTGTGAGAGCTGGGCCACACAGCATGAAGCAGAACAAATAAGTCATGGATCAGCAGGGATGGGGGGTGGGGAACAGGTAGAAATGAAACTAACCACATTACTCATTCTGACCACATTACTCATTGGATATATTGTACGAATTTAAGGAAGAAAGGAAGGAAAGATTGTAAACCATTTTATTTCCTCCCTTCTTTCTTCCAGAAAACCTGAGGTATGTATTTTAATATCCTGTCCATTCTAAAACTCATACTTATGCATATGCTTTCCAATGAAACTATAATTTCTCTTATTCATTTATTCAGTCAGTAAACTCTTTGGTTAAGAACTTACTAAAGTGTCTTGGCTACCTAATATGTGCTACTATTTGCTTGTGAGTGTGTTAGTTGCCGGAGAAGGCAATGGCAACCCACTCCAGTACTCCTGCCTGGAAAATCCCATGGACGGAGGAGCCAGGTGGGCTGCAGTCCATGGGGTCGCTAACAGTCAGACACGACTCAGCGACTTCACTTTCACTTTTCACTTTCTTGCATTGGAGAAGGAAATGGCAACCCACTCCAGTGTTCTTGCCTGGAGAATCCTAGGGACGGGGGAGCCTGGTGGGCTGCCGTCTATGGGGTCGCACAGAGTCGGACACGACTAAAGCGACTTAGCAGCAGCAGCAGCAGCATGTTAGCTGCTCAGTGGCGTCCAACTCTTCGCGACCCCGTGGACTACAGGCCGCCAGGCTCCAATGTTCATGGAATTCTCCAGGCAAGAATACTGGAGTGGGTAGCCATTCTCTTCTCTGGGGGATCTTCCAGACCTGGGGATCAAACCCACGTTTCCTGCATTGCAGGCAGATTCTTTACCTTCTGAGACACCAAGGAAGTCCCCCAATATGTACCATACACGAAGAATTTAGAACTCTAAAGGCCCACATATTTCATAGTCCCAGGCCTTCTTCTCTAAAGAGCAGATTAGCAGGCTCTTGCTGTGTGCCTTGAAAAAAACGCCACATGCCTCTATCCTAGAACCCACCATGCTGCTTGTGGTTCTTCTTCTAAGACTCTAAGCTCCCGGAGGAGACGAATATTATAGAAACACAATGTTATGTCTCAGATCCATGCTGTTAAGTTGCACGTTATCAGCTAAAGATTTAGAATTAAAGCTTAAAGATTTCTATGGAGCCATCTTCTTGGGGAGATTTTTAATCTATCATACCTGCCATCTGTAAATACCTGGGATACAATAATAACCTGAGCACTTCTATAAAAATCATAGATTAACCAGTGTATATTAGTAGAGCATTTTAAATTAGACTGGAAGGAAGCTAAAAAGTAAATTTTTTAAAAATCTAAAAGTAGATTTTCTTTACATTGTAGCAGCCTAGATGACCTGTTATATTTTTTCCATATCTACATTTCGATGATTCAGAAATTTAGCCATCTAATTATAATAAGCATAAATAGCTAGCAGTTTTGAGAAACCAACATTCTGATGTAATTAAGGCATTTTCAAAGTGGCCAAGTAAGCCAAATTTCAAAGAATAGAAAGGGTAGTGTGTGTGTGTGTGTGTGTGTGTGTGTGTGTGTGTATAGTTACCTTAAAAGGAAGACAAGGAAAAGTAATTTTCTTTTCCCTCCACTGGATTATGTCTCACTCACAGGAGATGCTCAGTAAATGTTTACTAAATTAATGAATAAATGCTGCAATTAACTGTTGAGATGCCATAATGTTAAAAAGCAAGGTAGACAAAGACTGTAGGTAAGAAACCCTTTGAAGTGAACTCAAGGAGTGTTACAGTAAAAGGAATATGAGCTCAGTTAGATAAAACTGGGGTTTGGATTTAAATCTGAAACATGAAAGAATAGAAAAGCGGGTGCAAGCAAGTGAGAAACAGTGGGTTTTGTTTTGCTTTGGTTTGGTTTTGTAAACGGCTGGTACAGACTGCACCCCAGACAGAGCTTTCAGGAAAGGAGTGCTCCTCTAAACATGATGGAAAAAACTTTAGAGTTTCTCTCACTGTTATGAAGTTGAATAAGTTAGTCTCTCAAAACTTTCTTATTTTCTTTTTAATGGGTGTGATACAACCTATATGGGTTTAAGGATTAATAGATATAACCTATATAAAAGTATCTACAACCATAGACACTCAATGAATCTTCTTTCCTTCTTTCTTCTGGCTCACCCAGACTTCTGGAAACCTCTTGACCGGAGCTGTATAGTGAACTTTTTGTGATGATAGAAATGTTCTCTATAACCACCACCCAATACAGTAGCCTTCTGCCACATGTAGCAGTTAAACATTTGAAATATGGTTACTGTGAATGAGAAACTAAATTTTAATGCTATGTAATTGTGATTTAAATTAAAATAGCCATGTGTGGCTAGAGGCTACTATACTGAACAGTGTAGCCACAGACCAGCATTGTGCAATAGAAGTTACTAATAATGTAAATGCTAAAAAAGTGGCTATTGAGCACTTGAAATGTGGCCAGTAGGGTGAATGAGGAACTGAATTTTTTACTTTATTTCATTGAAATTCATTTTAATTTAAATAGCTGCATGTACCTGGTGGTTATAAATACTAAAAAGCACAACTCTAGACCAGAGCTTCTCAAATCTTGAAGTGTTAGTTGCTTAGTTGTGTCTGACTCTTTGCGATCCCATGGACTGTAGCCTGCCAAGCTCCTGTGTCCATGGGGATTCTCCAGGCAAGAATACTGGAGAGGGTGGCCATTCCCTTCTCCAGGGGATGTTCCCAAAACAGGGATCAAACCTTGGTCTCCTGCATTGCAGGCAGACTCTTTACTGTCTGAGCCACTGGGGAAGCCTGATATGAATCACCTGAGAATCTTGCTAAATTACATGCTCTGATTTAGTAGATTTGGAGAGAAGTCTGAGATTCTGCATTTCAAACACTCTCAGAGGATGCCTATGATGCTTGTCCCTGGACCACATTTTGAGCTGTAAGCCTCTACAGTTGTTGTTCAGTTGCTCAGTCATGTCTGACTCTGCGACCCCATGGACTGCAGCATGTCAGGCTTCCCTGTCCATCACCAACTCCTGGAGCTTGCTCAAACTCATGTCCATTGAGTCAGTGGTGCCATCCAACCATCTCATCCTCTGTCGTCCCCTTCTCCTCCTGCTTTCTATCTTTCCCAGCATCAGGGTCTTTTCCACTGAGTCAGCTCTTCACATCAGGTAGCCAAAGTATTGGAGCTTCAGCTTCAGCATCAGTCCTTCCAATGAATATTCAGGACTGATTTCCTTTAGGATGGACTGGTTGGATCTCCTTGCAGTCCAAGGGCCTCTCAAGAGTCTTCTCCAACACCACAGTTTGAAAGTATCCATTCTTCGGGGCTCAGCCTTCTTCATGGTCCTACTCTCATATCCATACATGACTACTGGGAAAACCATAGCTTTGAATATACAGGCCTTTGTCAGTAAAATAATGTCTCTGATTTTTAATACACTGTCTAGGTTTGTCACAGCTTTTCTTTCAAGGAGCAAGAATCTTTTAATTTCATGGCTGCAGTCACCATCTGCAGTGATTTTGAAGCCCAAGAAAATACAGCCTTTCACTGTTTCCATTGTTTCCCCATCTATTTGCCGTGAAGTGATGGGACCAGATGCCAAGATCTTAGTTTTTTGAATGTAGAGTTTTAAGCCAGCTTTTTCACTCTCCTCTTTCACCTTCACCAAGAAGCTCTTTAGTTCCTCTTCGCTTTCTGCCATTAGGGTGGTGTCATCTGCATATTTGAAGTTAGTGCTAGTTCTCCTGGCAGTCTTGATTCCAGCTTGTGCTTCATCCAGTCTGGCATTTTGCATGATGTACTCTACATATAAGTTAAATAAGCAGGGTGACAATATACAGCCTTGACGTACTCCTTTCCCAGTTTGAACCAGTCTGTTGTTCCAGTCCAAGGCTCTACCATAGTGTTTCCAATTCTGAGATCTCTCAACTCTGAATCCATGGAACTAGTGGCAGCAATACATGGGCTATTTAGGAGCTATTTTTGACACTTCAAAAAGCTTAACAGCACCTCTGACACTTGCTGGCAAGAATGCAAAAATGATACATTATTTATGGTGTGGAGAGGTACAATTTCTAGCAATTTTATTTCTAGGAAAATTCCCCAAAGATAATCTGGGAAAAATACAAAAGGTGTACATACAGGCTATTCACTGCAGCACTATTTATAAAGTCTAAAGAGAAAATCCTATATGTTTAACAATAGTTTTGCAGGAAAGAAAGTGGGCCTGAGAGGATGGTCACATCCTAGGTCTCAGACAAGTGTCTGGGATGGCTGCCACGCATGGGTTCTTGGCTTCGCAAAGGGAAGAATTCAAGAGCTAACCACAGTAAAGTGAAAAAAGGTTTACTCAGGGCAAAACACCCCACAGACCGAGTATGGGCCACCTCAGAAGATGAGAAGCTTCAGGGTACAGGGTGGTTGGTTTTTATAAGGGTGGGTAATCTCATAGGCTAATGAATGGGAAGATTATTCCAACTATTTTGGGGAAGTGATGGGGATTTCCAGGAATTGGGCCACTGCCCACTTTTTAGTCTTTTATGGTCCAATCTCAGAACTGTCATGTCATTTAGCTGATATATTACAATGAGTGTATACTGAGTCTTAAGGTCTAGTGGAAGTCAATCATCTGCCGTCTTAGACCTAGTTGGTTCTAACCAGTTTATGTCCTGTCCTCAATGACTGTCGTTCTTTTAAAGGTTATGTCCCACTGCCTTCCTGTCTCAGGGAACTAGCTTAATAAATACAAAAGAGTACTATGTAGCTATAAAAAGCAAAGTAAATATCTCTATACACTCTATAAAATGACTGCCAAGATATACTAAAAAATAAGCGTGGAGGAAAATGGGTATGGAATGCAAACATTTACCTATATTTTTTAATATTTTTAAGTGAAAACAGGTAACTGCTTTTAAAGTTACCTATAGGTCAGAAGAGAGAAAAAGTAAGATATATTATGTCTGAATATGCCTTGGTTTATAGATTTGTATTAGGAACCATTTTACATAACCATAAAACAAAATTTTAATTTTAAAATAAGCTACATATAAAATTAAAAACAACATGTTACATGAACCTAAAAGGATGTCTTAAGTTGGTGGCAAAGCCAAACAGGAATTATTTCAAATGACTTTAAAACATACTAATTTGTGACAGTCTAGAATGGTGGGCTGGGGTGGGAGGTGGGAAGAAGGTTCAAGAGAGAGGGGACGAATGTATACCTATGGCTGATCATGCTGAAGTATGGCAGAAACCAACACAACATTGTAAAGCAATTATCCTTCAATTAGAAATAAATAAAATTTTAAAAAATACACTAATTTGATAGTATATTCTTAATAGAATACACCATAGGAACAATAAGAACTGTAAAACCTTGAACACCTTGAGAGGTGGTGTAGATATTATTTGAAACTGTATGCATATTGTGGAATAAAACAAGTAAGAAAGTATATTAATGTATTGATTTCTGGTACAGGAAAAAGACTGGAACCCCAGTCACACCAAATGGCAAGAAACTTTAGTGAAGTCATGACAAAAAGACCTTCGAGGCACCAATAAGAACAACTACACTGGATTGAAATGCCTCCAGTATGTTTGAATTCTGAAGTAGGGCTTTCCTGATGGTGCAGTGGTAAAGAATCTGCCTGCCAATCAGGGACACGGGTTAGACCCCTGGTCTGGGAAAACTCCACGTGCCACAGGGCAACTAAGCCTGAGCACCACAACTACTGGGCCTGTGAGCTGCAACTACTGAGGCCTGCACACCTAGAGCCTGTGCACCGCAACCAAGAGCAGGCCCCACTCGCTGCAACTAGAGAAAGCCTGAGTGTGCGGCAACAGACACAGCACAGCCAAAAATAAATGAATAAATTACATTATTGTTAGTAGGAAAAAAAGGAAAATCATTCCTGGTTCTCCTTCTCTGGGAACCCCCCAACCAATCTGCCCACAATTGGTCATCTGTGGTGGATGCTCGATGGGCATGAGTTTGAGTCAACTCCAGGAGCTGGTGATGGACAAGGAGGCCTGGCATGCCGCGATTCATGGGGTCACAAAGAGTCGGACACAACTGAGTGACTGAACCGAACTGATGAATCAGGCCCGTGAAAATATCCTTGGAAATATATGAGCTTGGATTGATAAAAATACATCCTGATCTTCAGTAACATTAAACTGTAGTTTAAATTCCCTTCGATTGCAAACAAAGGTAACAAATTAGAGAGGTATTACTATTAGCGGTGCCTATGACTTTGCCGCCAGGCTTCCCTGGTGGCTCAGAGGTTAAAGCATCTGCCTGCAGTGCAGGAGACCTGGGTTCAATCCCTGAGTCGGGAAGATCCCCTGGAGAAGGAAATGGCAACCCACTCCAGTATTCTTGCCTGGAGAATCCCATGGAGGGAGGAGCCTGGTAGGCTACAGTCCACAGGGTCACAAAAAGTCAGACACGATTGAGCGACTTCACTCACTCACTCACTCATGACTTTGCCGCTAAAGATTTTACAGATATTTTCATATCATATGACAACTGTTGGCTGGAATTTCAAAATATCATTACTACTCCAAAATGATGGTAGTTAAAGACCCATTGTGAGATCTTTAATCTAACGTATTTTTTTTAAAGAGAGCACATATATTAACATCGTATTGTGTTTTTAATAATTTAATACCTAAATAGATAGAATGGGTTTCCTCTATAAGCCTATGTGTTTTATTTTTTGCATTTAAAAACATTATTCTGAGAAGGAAATACTGTAAACCCAACAGAAAGATACAGTCAGCAAAACCCAGAGCATGGAAAACTCTCCAGGACATATGAACTATTTCTTTAAAAATAAACTGCTAGAGACCAGACGTGCCTGGGCTTCCTGACTGGCCCTCCTTAGGGTTTTCAGGAAACAGAAGCAGCAATAGTTGGATCCAAGCACTCGTGATGGTCTCCAGGTGCCCTGTGAAAGGAAAGGGGAGGGCGCCCATGGAATCATCTTCCTCTTCAATGCCGCCCCCCTTCCCTTCTCCCTTATCCTCTGTCTCAGACATTTCTAACTCTTCCCCTCCGCCATGTCTTACATCACTTCCCAGGAGATGAAGTGTACTCTTCACTGGTTTGCCAGCTGGCTGGGTTCTCAGTGTGAACCTTTCCAAAAGGACCTGGTAGCTAAGACAGTACTGGGAAAAAATCACAGCCACTGCTTGAAAGTCTGGAGCAAATACTGGAGGTACTACCTGGTACCTCTGAGTGCCAGCTGCACCTTCGGGATAAATGGATCTGAGGTTGGGCTGAGCAACGGCACAACAAATTTGTCAGGCAGCTGGAGGTCAGTAAGCCAGGCTTTGTGGCATAATTTTACCAAGCTGTGGCTGCTACAGCTGAAGAATGCTAGGCATTAAAAATCAAAGACGATAACCAGACCGAACGGAGTCAAGGCCACAACTTTACCGTGAGAACTTCAAATATGTCACTTAAAGATCTGGAGATGGTATCCCAATCAGCTGATGGAACTCGCTGACCAGTACAGGCCTGGTGATTTCAACAGCCTATCAGCTGGACTCCTAGTGTAAATGTTTTCCATTTAAGCAAATCCAGATCAGCAGTCTGCCTCCTAACTTACTTCTTTCCAAGAGAAGTCAAACGCTCAAGAATTTAAACATTTCTTTTGCAACTATAATCAAAAGAATCTACACATTATAACTCAAGCCTATTGTCAGTCCACAGGGGTATCAAACACAGCTCTTGAACTCCAGAAATGGAAGAATGGCAAAACAAGGTCATGTTTTTATAATTTAGCTGGGTTCAGATACCTGGTTTCACCACCACTACCAAATTCTAGCATAATTATCTGATATTCCAACTACTAGCTTTTCTAGTTATGATTTAGTAAAAGTATGAAAAAAATCAGATTAGTTACTCCTTTCTCCACACTGACGCTTGTCTGAGTCTAAGTAACAATGACCTTGCTTCTAAAATATATGTGACATCCTTGGAGCTGGCAGCAGATACTCTTATTCTATAAGTTCGCTCTACAACAATAAACAATATGAAAACAAGTGACACTCTTTACAAGTTGAAGGGCTTATTTTTTATATCAAAATAAAGAATGAATTTTCAGAACCAAAAAAATAAGTAAACTGCAAGAATAAAAGAGCCAAGAAAAGAAAAAGACAATAGAAAAGAGCCAAGAGGAAGAGGAAACATATAGAAGAAAGAAGAAAGAGATGTAGATATAACAACCTATTGAAATGCATGGTACTTATGTGCATCTTTATATAAACAAACTGTTTTAAAAATTAAGTTATAACTGGGGAAACTTGAACAGAGACTAGCTAGATGATAGTAAGGAATTATTGCTAATTTTTAGGTGGAATAATAGTACTATGACTATGTTTCTTAAGTTCTCATCTTACATTTTGAGATTAATACTGAAATATTTATGCATGAAATTATATGATGCTTGAGATTTACTTCAGGATAATCTAGGAGGGGTGAAGTGGAGAAGTATGAAAGAAATGAGCTGATAATTATTGGTTGACCTGTATATCACAGCAGGTAATAGTCTCTATATTCCCATAATTTTTTTAAGCTTAACAGAAACCTCACATTTAGCCATGATAAGACTATTCAGACAAACCCAAATATCACATTTACTTACTTTCAGTTATACAAACCAAATGTGGGAACACTCATTTTTTCTTACTAATCAGAAGCTTTAGTGTCTGATTAGTTACAAGAGAGAGAGAAAAAAATAAACTCATTATTATTTAACAAATACAATTTAGACAAGTTTCAAAATATAAAATTCTGGGGAGAGAAGTAATGAAAACAGGTTTATAATGGAGGAAAACCTAGATTGTTGATCTAATAAAATTTCTCATATAGTATTCTATTTAGTATGTATTTGGCTCCCCAGATAGGTTGTAGTGCGAAATCAAGTGGGCCTTAGTAGGAAGCATCACTACAAACAAAGCTAGTGAAGGTGATTGAAATTCAGCTGAGCTATTTCAAATCCTAAAAGATGATGCTGTTAAAGTGCTGCACTCAATATGCTAGCAAATCTGGAAAACTCAGCAGTGGCCACAGGACTGGAAAAGATCAGTTTTCATTCCAATCCCTAAGAAAGGCAACGCCAAAGAATGTTCAAACTACTGCACGTTTGCACTCATCTCACACACTAGCCAAGTAATACTCAAAATTTTCCAAGCTAGACTTCAACAGTACCTGAATTGAGAACATCCAGATGTTCAAGCTGGATTTAGAAAAGGCAGAGGAACCCAGAGATCAAATTGCCAACATCTACTGGATCATAGAAAAAGCAACAGAATTCCAGAAAAACATCTACTTCTGCTTTATTGACTACAGTAAAGCCTTTGACTGTGTGGCTCACAAGAAATTGTTGAAAATTCTTCAAGAGATGGGCATAACACACCACCTTACCTGTCTCCTGAGAAATCTGTATGCAGATCAAGAAGCAACAGTTAGAACTGGACATGGAACAAAGGACTGGTTCCAAATTGGGAAAGGAGTACATCAAAGTTGTATACTGTCACCTTGTTTATTTTATTTATATGCAGAGTACATCATGCAAAATGCCGGGCTGGATGAAATACAAGCTATATCAAGATTGCCAGGAGAAATATCAATAACCTCAGATATGCAGATGACACCACCCTTATGGCAGAAAGTGAAGAACTAAAGAACCTCTTCATGAAAGTAAAAGAGGAGAGTGAAAAAGCTGGCTTAAAACTCTACATTCAAAAAACTAAGATGTTGGCATCCGGTCCCATCACTTCATGGCAAATAGATGGGGAAACAATGGAAACAGTGAAAGACTTTATTTTCTTGGGCTCCAAAATCACTGCAGATGGTGACTGCAGCCATGAAATTAAAAGTCACTTGCTCCTTAGAAGAAAAGCTATGACAAACCTAGACAGCATATTAAAAAGCAGAGACATTACTTTGCCAACAAAAGTCTGTCTAGTCAAAGCCAAGGCTTTACCAGCAGTCATATATGGATGTGAGAGTTGGACTATAAAGAAAGCTGAGTGCCGAAGAATTGATGCTTTTGAACTGTGGTGTTGGAGAAGACTCCTGAGAGTCCCTTGGACTGCAAGGAGATCCAACCAGTCCACCCTGAAGAAAATCAGTATCCTGAATATTCACTGGAAGGACTGATGCTGAAGCTGAAACTCCAATACTTTGGCCACCTGATGCAAAGAACTGACTCATTGGAAAAGACCTTGATGCTGGGCAAGATAGAAGGCAGGAGAAGGGGACAACAGAGGACGAGGTGGTTGGATGGCATCACCAACAAGACAGACATGAGTCTGAGCAAGCTCCAGGAGTTGGTGACGGACAGGGAAGCCTGGAGTGCTGCAGTCCATGGGGTCGCAAAGAGTCGGATACAACTGAGACACTGAACTGAACTGTAGGTTGTAGGCTCTTGCCAAATTATTACAATTTCTCTAATCCTATACAGAAGCAAGGGTCCATTGACAATCAGTCCTAACTGTTTGGAAGTTAGGTACCAAGAGTAGAAGAAAAGGCATTGTGAAGTAAGGCGAGACTCTTTTGTCTTTGTCCTCGATTCACCAAACAACATCAGATCTTGTAACTCCTAAGTAGATTTTTCAGTTGGGATGATTTCACTGTAACCAGCTGTCAAATATAACAGTGACAATTCCCATTATAAATTGTCATGCTTAGTCACTCAGTCCTGTCCAACTCTTTGAGACCCTATGGACTATAACCCACCAGGCTCCTCCATCCTTAAGAATCTCCAGGCAAGAATACTGATAAGTGTGTAGTTCCCTTCTCCAGGGGATCTCCCCGACCCAGGGATCAAACCCGGGTCTCCTGCATTGCAGGTGGATTCTTTACCATCTCAGCCACTAGGAAAGCCCCCATTATAAATTAATACATTTATTTTCAAGTATAAATGTAAGTTTCAACATCAAAAGCCCCACTTTATCTAGAGCCCAATCACCCCCAAATGAACTGACCATGATGTTCCAAATATACAGAAGTGGAAAATTCCCCCAAGGAACAGGAATTCAGAAATTCAGCTATCAGCTTTCTTATCTACAACGCTAGAAGGATGTTCATAAAATTTTGCCATAACCACAGTCTATCGTTTAATGAAATAATGAAGCAAGTGTGTCCAAAACTTGTCCCATAAATCATAGCACCTATTATATTTTCTTCTATTTATTACTATTAAACAGAATAATAGAGTAAGGCACTTCGAAATTAGCAAAACATTTTTCTCTACTTATGATCACCATATGTCAAAGTGAACTTCTTACACTAGAAGGGGAGGGGGAAAGCTAACCAATTTTGTGGTACTCTGTGACAATACAACGAGGTTTGGAAAAGAACAAACTCAGGATGGGTGTAGGTCCCGCAAGGACCAGAATTACATCCAGTCTCTTTAGTTGTAACTCAAGATGTATTCAACCAAAATTAACTTCAACCTCTAAGTCTTAACAACTCTCTTCTAGTTCCTGAAACTCTCATTTCATTCTGACTCTGCAGAAACATGAACGGGCCTAGAGCCAAAGGTTACTAGTAAAAGGGGTAAGAAATCAACAACTAGATCTGGTAGATGGATCAAACTACCTGATTGAACCCTAAAATTAACAGAGCATTTGGGTGGGATCATAGGACTTTGGTTGTTTTCTTCTTTATCAAATTTGTACATAGCAAGTTTTCTAACAATGAGAAATCTATTTTTTAAAATCTATGTTCTTTCTTTAAAAACCTGTAGAGTCTGAAGGGACCAGAAGAGACCATGCAGACTAACATTAGAAGACTTCTTTGACTCTTCATTTTGAATCCTTGTGCTAAGGTGGACTCATCCGTCACCATCAAGTATTATTTTATTACATTCACGCTAAAGAACCCCATCAAAATACCATACTTTATGTTTTTTATAGTGCCTTGCAAGATACAAAAACTTCTCTCTACCTTCTTTGATTTTTGATCCATTTGACAGTGCTGTGGAGTTACAGATGAAGAAACTGAGGCTGAGAGTGATGAAATGGGTCACCTAACTGATGTTGGTTCAAAAGTAGCAGAATTAGGCGCAAAATACAAGGCCCCAGCACTAAATAGAGTGTTTCTGCTAGCCCACTATGTTCCCTCCTATGTGAGTCTGTTAAAAAATAACTTAAAGTAGAGGATTCATCTCTTCTTTTTTTTCTCTAACCAAATATCTGACAAAAATGGATAAGGTGGCAAAAATACAAATTGGATAATACTAATGCCATCTCTTTCTATAAATGCCTGACTTCTCATCTAATCATTGACTATGACTTCAATATTATATTTCCCATATATTTTATATTAGATAAAATATTCCATAATAACTGTAGACTCAGATAGCATAGAATTAAATCAGTTACTATAGAATTATAATTAGTTTACATATTTCTCGGAATTTTATTTGCAAATATATCTTAACACACACCAAGTAATTTAATAATTACTGTGCACAATACTGAAGTATGCAAATTTTGGCAATACCTGGCAACTCTTATCATTGCAATATCATCCCACAGCCAATATGAGAAGGATACCAACATTAAGTTCTGTAGAAAATTAGAGTTAAGCAAAAACAGAAAGATACACACACACACACAAACACACACATCTTCACACAAATAGAGAAGCGTGAATGGAGAAAACAGCCACTTGTATTTTTCAGTAACTGCACCTATAATAGAAAGCTGAGGCTTGTCCGAGGGAGCTGATCTATCTCAGCTCGGTTCAGTTGCTCAGTCACGTTGCTCTTTGCAACCCCATGGACTACAGCATGACAGGCTTCCCTGTCCATCACCATCTCCCGGAGCTTGTTCAAACTCATGTCCATTGAGTCAGTGGTGCCATTCAACCATCTCATCCTCTGTCAACCCCTTCTCCTCCTGCCTTCTATCTTTCCCAGCATCAGGGTCTTTCCCAATGAGTCAGTTCTTCACATCAGGTGACCAAAGTATTGGAGTATTTCATGCATAAAGTATTGGAGTTTCAGCTTCAACATCAGTCCTTCCAATGAACATTCAGGACTGATTTCCTTTAGGATGGACTGCTTTGACCTCCTTGCAGTCCAAGGGACTGTCAAGAGTCTTCTCCAACACCACAGTTCAAAAGCATCAATCCTTCAGTGATGATCTAATGAAGTTTATACCTGGGTGTTATTTTCAGGAGTGGGCTAGGCTTTGCAGTAGTATACTACTCCTACCTAGAGATTGCTTAGTGAAAACAGTCCAACCTGGCAGGCAGTTGCTACAACCCACAGTGACCTTTATTACGATCTTCTTCTTAGTACCCTTTTCAATTCGGCAAATATGTTTTTAGTTCCTGATACTATAACAGACTCTCAGAATATAGAAAAATAATAGAGAGCCTGCCTTCATGAAATTCACAATACAACAGTGAAGAAAAACAGTAAAGAAACAATTGAGTGAGTGAGTGACAGTCACTCAGTCATGTCTGACTCTTTGTGATCCTATGAACTGTAGCCTGCCAGGCTCCCCTGTCCATGGAATTCTCCAGGCAAGAATATTGGAGTGGATTGCTATTTCCTAATCCTTACTTCTCCCGCTCTAGGGCTTTTGGCTGTGTCTTTTGGCTTAACTTGTAGCTCAGTCGGTAAAGAATCTGCCTGCATTGCAGGAGACCCAGGTTTGATCCCTGGGTTGGGAAGATCCCCTGGAGAAGGAAATGGCAACCCACTCCAGTATCCTTGCCTGGAAAATCTCATGGACAGAGGAGCCTGGTGGGCTGCAGTCCATGGGGTGGCAAAGAGTCGGGCACAACTGAGCGACTAACACTTACTTACTTACTTACTTTCGCTTAACACCCATTAAGAAGTGATCCCAGTTTTCAGAAAACAGAACAGGAGTTCCTATTCCCTTTCCTATTCCTATTCCCTGACTTCGTCAAGCTGCTCAGGTTAAGAGAAAGGGAATAGGAACTCCTGTTCTGTTACCTGAAAACTGGGATCACTTCTTAACAGGTGTTAAGCCAAAAGACACAGCCAAAAGCTCAAGAGCCTTACTTGCTACTACTTGCAGCGAGTAAGAACAACAGGTATCTTTCCCAAAGCAGTGTCTCACCAACAACAAAGCTGGAGAAGTTTGAAGCTAAGGGTTCACATATATTCATGAAGGGACTTGAGCAGAGAAGAATTCAGCACAGAATTGGGACTAAGGTTGACAAAGTCCAAGCTTTAGTTGACTGAAATCTCCAGGGTCAGAAAAGGTCAACATCATCATTCCTTAGATTCCAGTAGATCTGATGGTTGAGTATGTGGTCGGAGGAGGGGTCAGTTCCACAAAACCGACCAAGAACCCACATACTGGCTATCTTTACCACTGAAACATAACTGGGAATCTTTATAACTGATTTATTCCTTAGCTATTGTTACTTTTCTTGCCTAAGAACACATTTGTTCTTTTGTCCTTAAGATCACTAAATACTGAGACCTGATCAAGGATTGTGGTCAGGCTTAGATCACAAAATAGCTTAGGCCTTGCTCTAATGTCAAGAAAACCATGCCTGGCTCTCTTTCTCCAGGAACCCTCTACCTTATCTGCTTATAGGTCCCAGCAGACAATGGTATTATGAATTCTCCAGCATGCCTGGAGCCTAGAGATACAACTAATCCAAAGAAATTAGCAGCTACAAAATCTCTTTCAAACCTGTGGAACAACCTAAAAAGAAAACCAATTATTGGTTGATTATTTCAAACACAGACCATGTGCAAAAGGTGAGGGTTAGATGAGCTGAGAAATGTTTTCTTGATATTCTATGAATTATTGCTTACATTTGTACCAGCGTCCAGATGGTCTCTGTGCTCTAAAGTTATGTTTTTTTAACTGGAACCAATTTTAGACTCTATCACCAAATGTACTAGACAGAATAATGTCTCCCAAAACATCTCCATGCCCTAGTTCCCTGGAACCTATGAATAGTTCACCTTACATGGTACAATATTATGATATAAGAAATACATATTTAAGTCTTGGTTCCTGGCCAAATCCTAAAGCCCTTATAATTTCCTAAATGATAAGACTAAAAGGGGACTTCCCCAGTGGTACAGTAGCAAAGACTCTGCATTCCCAGTGCATGAGGCCTGGGTTCCATCCCAGGTCAGGGAACTAGATCCCACATGCTCTCAACTAAAGCAAAATTTCACATGCCGTGATAACAATCGAAGATCCAGCATGCTGCAACTAAGACCCGAGGCAGCCTAATTAATTAACTAATTTTTTTAAAAAGAGAGTTTTCAGTCGCTCAGTCATTTCCGACTCTTTGTGACCCTATGGACTGCAGCAAGCCAGGCTTCCCTGACCTTCACCATCTCCCGGAGCCTGCTCAAACTCATGTCTATTGAGTTAGTGATGCCATCCAACCATCTCATCCTCTGTCGTCCCTTTCTTCTGCCTTTGATCTCTCCCAGCATCAGGGTCTTTTCTAATGAGTCGGCTTCTTGCATCAGGTGGCCAAAGTATTGGAGCTTCTGCTTCATTATCAGTCCCTACAATGAATACTCAGGACTGATTTCCTTTAGGATGGACTGGTTGGATCTCCTTGCAGTCCAAGGGACTCTCAAGAGTCTTCCCCAACACCACAGTTCAAAAGCATCAATTCTTTGACACTCAATCTTCTTTATAGTCCAACTCTCACATCCACACATAACTACTGGAAAAACCATAGCTTTGACTATTGTCAGCAAAGTGATGTCTCTGCTTTTTAATATGCTGTCTAGGTTTGTCATGGCTTTTCTTCCAAGGTGCAAGCGTCAAATTTTAATTTCATGGCTGCAGTCACCATCTACAGTGATTTTGGAGACAGAGAAAGTGAAAGGACCACCTTTTTTTGTTTGTTGGTCTCCAGATCCTGAAATAGCTCCAGAGTAATAAAGGAGAAAGAATCATCTTTTGTTATTTGTAACAGGCCCTTTAAACCATGACAGAGTTTATGTTAATAATATGACTTTAAGAAAGCCCCTAAGGGTAGAGGACTGGTTGCCAGGGGAACCGGCCAGTAATTAGACGGCTGGAACTTTCAGCTCCACTCCCAAGGAAGGGGAGAGGGGCTGGAGGTTGAGTTAATCACTAACAACCAATGAATTAATCACTCTGCTACATAATGGGGGCTTCCCTGGTGGCTAAAGCTGTAAAGAATCTGTAGCAACTGCGGGAGACCCGGATTCCATCCCTGGATTGGGAAGATCACCTGAAGAAGAGAATAGCTATCCACTCCAGTATTCTTGCTTGGAGAATTTAATGGACTGAGGAGCCTGATGGGCTACAGTCCATGGGGTCATCAATGAAAACATTCATTAACCTCTGGTTGATCAGCAGAAATACAAGGTGACAACCTGGGACTCATGACTGATGTCTGAAATGGAAGGTTGGGAGGTGGGGGCATGTTAGGGAAATTAAAATGGAGGAAGTTTTGTTCAGGCTTCAGAAGCAGGAGAGCAGGCCTCTGATCGGCTTCTGACCTGCCTGGACACTGCCAGAATTCTATGCCTGCCTGCAAGCAAAGCAAGTCAGGAGGCACTTTAGATAAGACCAATGGGTCTTGGAATTCTTGAGCCCCTAGAGATCTGGCCAACTCCCTGGGATCTAATGAAATATTCACAAACAAACAAACAGCATTGTAAAAAAATTAAAATAATGGGACTTCCCTGGTGTGATATTGGTTAAGAATCTGCCTGCCAATGCAGGAGACAGGGCTTTGATACCTACTCTGGGAAGATCCCACATCCCATTGGGCAACTAAGCCTGTGTGCCACAACTACTGAAACCTGTGCCTTCTAGAGCCTAAGCGAAGCCAGAAAGTCTGTGCACAGAAACAAAGACCCAGCACAGACAAAAATAAATAAATAAATTTTTTTTAAAAAAGGAAAGATTAATGTAAAACCAGAGCTGCATTTTTGCGTGCAAACTGACGATGATGTCAGTTTGCAACCTGGGATTATAAATGGTAGCCCCCAAAACTGCAATCTGAAGTCTCACACATGGAGCAGATGAATCACCCGGGGTCCTTCCCCCATTGGGACCCCACATTGCTGTTAATGAGGGACTTCCCAGCATGCCATTTAAGTCTGGATGTTGGTCAGCACAATTTGGTGATATATATGCTGTTAATCTTCTCTATTGTTTCTATTTCTCTTTCCTTTTAATGATTGCATATTGAAATTAAGTTAAATACTGAAATTTAAGAGGCAAGGGAAAAAGGGAAAGATATCCCCAGCTGAATGCAGAGGAAGGAGAGATAAGAAGGCCTTCTTAAATGAACAATGCAAAGAAATAGAGGAAAACAATACAATGGGAAATACTAGACATCTCTTCAAGAAAATTGGAGCTACCAAGAGAAAATTTCATGTAAGGATGGGCACAATAAAGGACAGAAATGGTATGAACCTAACAGAAGCAGAAGATATTAAAAAGAGATAGCAAGAAAACACAGAAGAACTATACAAAAAAAGTCTTAATGACCCAGATAACCACAGTGGTGTGGTAACTCACCTAGAGCCAGACATTCTGGAGCGTGAAATCAAGTGGGCCTCAGGAAGCATTACCACAAAGCTAATGGAGGTGATAGAATTCCAGCTGAGGTATTTAAAATCCTAAAAGATGATGCTGTTAAAGTGTTGTACTCAATATGCCAGCAAATTTGGAAAACTCAGCAGTGACCACTGGACTGGAAAAGGTCCGTTTTCATTCCAATCCCAAAGAAGGGTAATGCCAAAGAATGTTCAAACTACCATACTATTGCGCTCGTTATACATGCTAGTAAGGTTATGTTCAAAATCCTTCAAGCTAGGCTTCAGCAGTACATGAACCAGGAACTTGCAGTTGTATAAGCTGGATTTAGAAAAGGCAGAGGAATCAGAGACCAAATCACCAGCATTCATTGGAACACAGAGAAAGCAAGGGAACGCCAGAAAAAGCATCTATTTCTGCCTCATTGACTATCCTAAAGCCTTTAACTGTGTGGATCACAATAAACTGTGGAAAATTCTTAAGGAGATGGGAATATCAGACCACTTTACCTATCACCTGAGAAACTTATATGCGGGTCGAGAAGCAACAGTTAGAACTGGACATAGGACAATGAACTGGTTCAAAATTGAGAAAGGAATACAACAAGCCTGCACATTGTCAACTTGCTTATTTAAGTTCTATGCAGAGTCTATCATGGGAAATGCCAGGCTGGATGAATCACAAGTTGGAATCAAGAATTCTGGGAGCAATATCAACAACCTCAGATATGCAGAGGACACCACCCTTGTGGCAGAAAGCAGAGAGGAACTAATGAGCCTCTTGATGAGGGTGAAAGAGAGTAAAAAAAGCTGGCTTAAAAGTCAATGTTCAAAAAACTAAGATAATGGCATCTGGTCCCATCACTTCATAGCAAAAAGAAGGAAAAAGTGGAAGCAGTGGCAGATTTTATTTTCTTGGGCTCCAAAAATCACTGTAGACGGTGACTGCAGGCATGAAATTACAAGACACTTGCTTGTTGAAAGGAAAGCTATGACAAATCTAGCCAGTGTGTTAAAAAGTAGAGACATCACTTTGTCAACAAAGGTCTGTCTAGTCAAATCTTTTCCAAATCTAGTCAAAGATTTTCCAGTATTCATGTACAGATGTGAGAGTTGGGCCATAATGAAGGCTGAGAGCCAAAGAATTGATGCTTTCGAACTGTGATGCTGAAGAAGACTCTTGAGAGTCCCTTGGTCATCAAGAGATCAAACCAGTCCATCCTAAAGGAAATCAATCCTGAATAATCATTGGAAGGACTGATGCTGAAGATGAAGGTTCAATACTTTGGCCACCTGATGCAAAGAACTGACTCATTGGAAAAGTCCCTGATGCTGGGAAAGATTGAAGGCAAAAGGAGAAGGGGGTGGCAGAGGATAAAATGGTTAGCTAGCATCACCAACTCAACGGACACTGGATTGCAGACAAAGTTGATCAGCAGCCATCCTGGATTAAAACACTTTTCATCATTTGCTGGGAAGAATGTGAACAAACTCCAGGATACAGTGAAAGATAGGGGAGCCTGGTGTGCTGCAGTAAATGGAGTGTCAAAGAGTCATACAAAACTTAGGAACAACATATCGAAATCAAGTTAAATAATAAGTCTGTATTAAATACTTAAGATGTTCATTTGTGTGTAACTATGAGTGGTTTCTTCTGTTAATGAATCCTTCGAACCTAAAATGAAAAGAAAACTTTCTACAAAACAGGGCAAGCTTGAGGGCTGCTGCTGTTTAGACGCTATGTCATGTCCAACTCTTTTGCAACCAACCCCATGGAATGTAGCCTGCCAGGCTCCTCTGTCCACGGGATTTTCCAAGCAAGAATACTAAAGTGGGCTGCCATTTCCTTCTCCAGGGATTGTCCAAACTAGGGACTGAACCATGTTCTTGCTTGGCAGGAGCATTCTTTACCACTGAGCCACCTGAGAAGTGCCTGTGGAGTCTGCACAAACTCCAAATAGTATCATACTAAATTGTAGTACACCCAGTTTGTGTCTGAAGAGCTGGTAAACTTGCTGATGTGAGAAAACCACAACCACCACCCCCACATTTGTCGTCAGAAATATTGAGTTAGGAAAATACAGTTTTTTCCTTTGGGCAAAAGGGACTTTGCAGATGTAATTATGGTTAAGTACCTTGAGATGAGTCTTTAAAAGGAAGACCCTTTTCCATCTGTGGTTGAGGGAGGTATGACTGCATAAAAAGAGTCCAAGAGAAGCAAAGTTTCTGGTTTTGAAGATGGGGGAAGGGGCCAAAACCAAGGAATGCAGGCACCCTCCAGAAAGTGAAAAGGCAAGGCTATCCACTCTCCCTAGAGCCTCCAGAGAAGAACACAACCCAGCTGATGTCTTGCTTTTTAGCCCAGTGAGACCTGTGTCAGATTTCTGCCCTAAGAAACTGTAAGATAATAAATCTGTTGCTTTCAGTCACTAAATTTGTAGTAATCTGTTATAACAGGAATAGAAAACTAGGGCACCAAGTCAACTTAGTTGCATATGACACCTAAAACAATATTTGAATCATAATGTTATTTAACTCTTTACATCCAACCCAATGATGGCCTTAGTAACAAGATAATCACATCAAGTAAAAAGCCTATTAAGTAACTGCAAACAAAGTTGATCAGGAGCCATCCCGGATTAAAACACTTTCATCATTTGCTGGGAAGAAAGTGAAACCATGCCATCAAACCAGAAACTACTGAACTAGTTTTATGTACATGAACAAAAGTACAGTTGGAAATCCAGAGATTTCCTCTTACATATCATGTCCTGCATGACTCTAAGATAGTCAGGAATACAGGGAAACATATTAATATTCACCATCTATACAGTAAAAGGGAGACAAATGCCAATCACTGTACTGAGCTTTTACATATATTAACTTAACGGATTTTCATACAAACATAAAATGTAGGTATTCTTTTGCCAAAGTTCAAAGTCCTTTAACCAAGTTATGACAAATAAATAGTAACACTAGGAAAGTGAAAGTCGCTCAGTCGTGTCCAACTCTTTGCAACCCCATGGACTGTAGCCCACCAGGCTCCCCTGTCCATGGAATTCTCCAAGCAAGAATACCAGAGTGGGTTGCCATTTCCTTCTCCGGGGGAACTTCCCGACCGAGGAATAAAGCTCGGGTCTCCTGCATTACAGGCAGATTCTTTACCATATGAGCCACCAGGGAAGCCTTGCAGTAACACTAGATTAAAATTCAAATAAGATTCTAAAGCTGTGTTCCTTCCATTCTGCTATGCTAAGAAAATGAAATAATGTGGGAAGATAGTAAGAAGGGTGCACAGTTCTAGAATAATTATCCCTCAATTCTTACAGCATTTGCATTGTAACTCTCCTTCCCATTTTCTACATTACGTCTGTAGTGTCTTCTATTCCTGTTTCGTTTGTTTTACTAGATTATAAAGGCAGAAAGTGTATCATGGAGATTTTTGTGCCTTCCTCTTATATTCATATAATATCCAGTACTGTTACTATTGTTAGTATTTTTAGTACTATTGTTAGTATTGTTACCATTACTATTATTACTGTTTACAGTAACAATATCTGACACTTGATGAGTGCACATTTTTTACCAAGCGCTGTTCTGACAATTTTGTAGTTCTAATTCATGTAATCCTCCCAACAATCCTATAAGGTAGGTAATATTTTTTTGCTATTTATAGATAAAGAAACTGAAGCACAAGACATTAAGCAACTTGCCCAATACTATACAGCTAGGAAACAGTGGAACCTGGGGAGCAGCCCAAACAATGTGGCTTATAATAATTGTACAGTACTGGAGGTACTGTAGCCCTCTCTTCTTTATCTATGGAGGATACATTCCAAGAATCCCAGTGGAAGACTGAAAATGTATATAATACTGAACCCTACACACGCCATGTTTTTTCCTATACATATATATGTACTCACAATAAAGTTAATTTATACATGAAGGAAGAGATTAACAACAGTAACTAATAACAGAATAGAGCAACTCTAACAATATATTGCAATAAAACTTATGTGAATGTGAGCTCTTTCAGAATATTTTACAGTACAGATTTAATGTGTTTTCCATCTTAATCTTAACTAAGCATCTATCACACACTGTGGCTGTAGCTTTTATTTTATTTTGCTCTATTTGGGTGCATCGGGTCTTAGTTGCAGCATGTGGGATCTTTGTTGCAGCACAGGGACTCTAGTTGTGGACTCAGAATTTGCTACAAGTGGGCTCTCCAATTGTGGTGAACAGGTTCTGGCTCAGTAACTGTGGCACGTGGGCTTAATTGCTCTGCAGTATGTAGGATCTTAGTTCCCCAATCAGGGATCAAACACACGTTCCCTGCATTGCAAGGCGGATTCTTAATCACTGGACCACCGGGGAAATCCCTGTGGCTGTAACTTTTACAGTTTGAGGTGCAACAGCAAACAAGCACACATTTCTTTTTCCTTCTTCACAGTTTCACAGAAGATTCATTCTTACCATACATCTTAGCAACTTCAGCAGACAAGTGTTTTTCCTCATTAAACAGAAAACTTTCACCATTTTAATTAAAGAAAACACCTGATAGCTTTTCTGTGGTGTATCCAAACTGCCAGCATCACTACTCTTGCATTTGTGGGCCATTTTTAAGTAACATAATGGTGACATGAACACAAAAATAGTCGATCTGATAATCGAGATGCCACAAGTGACTGATGGGCAGGACAGAAGAACAAAGGGATGAACCAAATCCCAGGTGGATGCAGCAGACAGCACAGGATTTCACCACACTACTCAGAGCAGCACGCATCAGAACTTATGAACTATTTCTGGAATTTTCCACTTAATGTTTTCAGGCCTCAGTTGACCATGTGTAACTGAAACCAAGGACAACCAAAAATAAACCAGCATTTATTAGGGACTCAAAATAGATTTCTTATTATCCTAGCAAGATTGAGGAGACAATAAAAACAACTGTGTCAGGTGTCACACTAAGTGCGTATATGTTGTTTCATTTAAATCCCATAAAAAAATAAATAAATAAAATAAATCCCATAAAAGCTTTTGTGAGAAAAGGATTACAACTGAATAGGCAAGAAACTGAGTTTCAGCCGTTCTGAGTTTGTACTTTCCCATCCTACATATTACCACTCTGATAATAACAAAAATAAAGTATACAACATTGAGGATTATGATACCATGCAAGGAGATCAACTGATACAAATTACCTTGAATCTCTAACAATGAGCATTAACACATCCATTTGATGATATATTCCACAATTAATTATTTTAATAAGGGGTGTTCTAATGAAATTAAGAAAGACATAAAATCTATTTATGGTATCCTCCCTCTGCCCTCCAATTTTGATTGGCTGAAAAGAGAAAGTCTGAAACACATATTCGAATCACCTATTCTCTTTGGACACAGGTCAGAGAAACGAGTCCTGCAGCCTACAAGGGGGAGGTTAAAGTGAAAGTGATAGTCGCTCAGTCGTGTGTGACTCTTTGCGACCCCGTGGACTGTAGCCTACCAGGCTCCTCTGTCCAAGGGATTCTCCAGGCAAGAACACTGGAGTGGGTTGCCATTCCCTTCTGCAGGGGATCTTCCCCACCCAGGGGTCGAAGCCGGGTCTCCTGCATTGCAGGCGGATTCCTTACCTGCTGAGCCACTAGCGAAGCGAACAAGGGGGCGCTGGAGAAGCTGTGGGCAATATGCAGAGGATGTGGCCTCTACCTCTTGGATTCTCCCTCTCCCCAGACTCCTGTGTGAGAATCCCGGAAGGGGCAACGCATGTGAAACACCCTCCAAGGTCAGGAAGAAGAGCTCCAGGACAGCTGGCAAGTTGGGGACAGGGATGGGGGAAGGGTAAATTCAGAAGGATGGGATTAGTACTGGGTAATTAGTGCACTGCAGTTTCAAGCGTCTAGACGGCTAGAGTTTTAAAATCCTGTGACAGATGTACAAGCATATCTCTACTCAGCCCAGTCTGGCAAAGGCAAGGAAGAAAACAGACTAACCCTGTTCTCGATGAGCAATCAAGAAGCCACCACCCATAAAATTGAAATTCCTAATATTGCCTACCCACTGAGGCTGAGGCTGAATAGGAAGTTTTGAAGAACTGTTCTTTTTAACCATTGGAAAATCTAAATGTACATCCCTTGTGGATTACCAAAACAAAAATACGGATTTCAAAACTTGAGGGTTTTGTTGTTTTGTTGTCTGTTTTGTGTGTTTTAAATAGTAAGATGTAATCCTCAAATGAAGAAAAGCAACTGGTCTGCATTTAGAAGAATAAAATCAACAGCGACAGCAAAGCTAAGAGACAGGCAGAGAATCCCACTGTGGTTTGGGTTCCTGGCTCCATCTGCTTCTCTGCTCTCTGTGTGGTTTGGCACTTAAACCCTCCTTGAATTCTGCGAAGTCATAAATTTTCCTTTTTACCTACAATAGTGGTCAGCTAGATTTCTCTGCTAACAATCAAATTAATACACTATTCAAACACCAACCAGACACCAAAAGAAAACAGGCGTCTAAGCCTGAAAGTTCCTGAGGGCTGAGTCTGGGAGGGGAAGGGTGGTGTAAAGGAGTGAGTCATGATAGTCTTTCAACATTCCACAGGCCTTAAACCAGAAAAACTCACTCCCCTCCGGAGTCTGCTTCATTTGCTCCTAATTTACGCCTGCCAGCTCTGAACTACTCTCAGCCTTTTCAACTGGAACTGCCAGCATCAGGCAAGGAGAAGCAATGAGCATTAGTGGGGAACCTGATACAAGCCCCAACTTTTTAAGCTCTCAGGTGGCATCTTTAAAATCTATGTAAATTGCATTGTGTATGTGTTTGTGAAAGTCACTCAGTTGGGCCTTTGCGACCCCATGAACTATACAGGCCATGGAATTCTCCAGGCCAGAATACTGGAGTGGGTAGCCTCTCCCTTCTCCAGGTGATCTTAACCCAGGGATCGAACCCAGGTCTCCCACATTGCAGGTGGATTCTATACCAGCTGAGCCATAAAAGAAGCCCATAGAGACACCATTTGATATAAAAGTAATAGCAAAAGATGGGTATTTCACAGATAATATGAGTATTTCTCAAAACTGGAAACAAAGCCAATAAACATACAAAGAGACCCAGCTTCATTATTGATCAGGGATACACAAATTAAGATACTCTTTTACATTCACTTGATTGTAAAAATCTTAAAGTATGATAACATCAAATGTTAGGATATTTGTTTCACAGGATTTCTCATATTTAGCTGGTGGGAGTATAAGTTCATATAAACACTTTGGATAAAGTTTGGCATTTATTTTATAAAGTTGAACAATCACATACCCTCTAATCCAGCAGTTCCTCTCATAGGTGTATGTGTGTGTGCATGTGTACATATTAAAGAAGCTCTGACAAGTGGTCAATAGGAGACAGTAGAAGAATGTTCCTAAAGTCCTGTTCACTATTCCAAAACACATAGAAAAAAGCCCAAATGCCCTTCAATGGAATGAGAACATAAAATGTGGTATACTCACAGGAAAGAATATTGTATGAAGCAAAAGGGAGTGTTTTGCAGGATCAGGCAACAATACGGATGAATCTTAGCAATGTGATATGGGGGGTGTAAATAAATCCCAACAGATTATTCATAACATACCCTTTTTAAACAGTTTTTTTTTTAAGATAATAAAATATAAGTTTTAGAAACGTATACAGGAACAAAACTATACCAAAATGAGAGCAAGGAAATGGTGAAAGAAGGATTTAGGATGCTGATTATCTTTGGTTGGGAAAGAAGGGATAGTGTGAAATGAAATATTTCCTGCCATATCAGCTAGCAAGAAATGTCATTGCTATCTGCAATTCCAGCCCTCCAAATGTGAATCTCTGAGCCCTGCCAACAAGTGGCACCACTCTCTACCCAAGGAACTTAAGGAGGCTACAGTCATCAGCGATTACAGTCCTCCAGTATGAGCTGGTGAGCCATAAGGGAATTCAAGAGAGAAAAGAATACTTTTGTAAAATGCAGGATGCTGGCCCCAGATAGCTGAAATGCATAGGAAAGAAAAGACTTCAATAATCCCAGAGTCTTGCATCTTCCCATACATAGAAAGGTGCTAAATTCCTAGATACCTGGTTTCCCTTACTTAACAATAATCTTTGATGGTCAGACTGCCTGACCCTTTGTTGCAAATTTGTATATTGCCTGACTCCCTCTCCTGCCTCCTCAGAGCAGTTTTTCAGGGCCTCTGAGATGCTGTCTCCCGGGCTAGGAGTCCTAAACATTCCCACCGAGTGAAATATTCTCTACTTTCAGGATGTGACTAATTTTTTAGTCAACAGTTTGAAAGAGGTGGATGGAAATTACCATCACAATTCCAGTTTTAGGGCTGGTAGTAGGTATGTAAGAACATATTGCATGCAAAAAAAATTAGTCATTCATGGGCCAACTATGAAAGCATGTCATGTGCCAGGGATTATGATTAATACACTTCCATGCAACTGGAATCTAAAAAATAAATGATGCTCCAGGAAGAGAATTATATTTATCCTGTGACTTTATATTCTCCCTGGCACCCCAAGGGGATACGAACAGCCCAGAGGAAAAATTCTAGGGGGCAAAATTGTCCCGGGCTTGATTTTTCTGTTTGGTGCCCAGCTCAGAGGAGGCAGGGTCACCACAGTGGTAGCAGTCCAGGCGCTGGGACCAGACTGACTTGGAGGAGATGAAACCCAGCTGCTTTCCTTACTGCTGTGTGACTAATCCCGTTGAGGAATAAGACTTAACCTATCAGTGCCTCAGCTTCCAAATGTGTCTAGGGGACTGGCAATGCCAGCATAACACTGCAGAGGATTACTGTAAGGATTACATGAGTTAATCCACATGACATCCTGGGATAGTGAGGTTGCTCTAGGTATACTAAGTAAAGTTTACTCAACAAAGATTGACTTTTAACAGTATTTATCTCTGACTTGACACCACAGTGAAAAGTGTAAGAAATATTCTCCTAATGGATATGTTAGGGGAAGCACACTTACTGAAACTGCCTACCCTGGCCAGGCACCAGAGTAACTATTTGCATGAGTTATTTTACAACAGGAAGTCCTAGTAAGGAACATGGAACTAATAAGCCACCACCAACCAGTTCAGCAAAGGTCAAAAGGAGACACCACGTGTCAGACCACTTCCCAGAATCCTTCTCACGGGCATCCGACTTGGTTGACCAACGTGTGCACCACCAGGAAGGACTCTGAGTCAGAATGGTTGGCCAAAGACAACCGAGAAATTAATCCCATCACCATAAACCCTCAGACTGAAAGTCACATGGCAAAGTGGTTCTCCTGGGTTCCCTTATCCTACTGGTCTCTGCACGGGCGCCCTTCCCCAATAAAATCTCGTGCTTTGTCAGCATGTATGTCTCCTTGGACAATTCATTTCCGAGTGTTAGACAACAGTTCTCTTGGACCCTGGAAGGGATCCCCCTTCCTGCAACTGATACATGTCTACGTATGGCTGAGTAGCTTTGCTGTATGTCCGAAACTATCACAACATTATCAGTCAACTATACTCCATCATAAAATAAAAACTCAAAAAGAAAAAATATTCTGTAGTCCCCTTTTGCAGAGCACTGCTCTGGGAAGCTCCAAGTCACATAGCATAGTAATACCAGTCTCAAGCTCTCAGTAGGATTTGCTGGGCTGAAGAAACCAAGTCAATACGTTCCTTAAATACTCTTATTTCCAAGAAACAACTAGAAAGAATTCTGAGATTCAAAGGTGGTTTTTGATGGAATCTTTCTCTGCATCATTGGCATGAATAACCAAGTTTTCATGACATACGACTTATCTGATGACTTTAATTAACACAGACCCCCGTAACCATCTAAAAAGAAGTCCCACAATCTGTAGACTTAAAGTTTTTATAATTTATTAAAATAAAAACCATTTAAATCTTTATACAGGGCCTATTTATACTTTGACTATGAGCAATTCTAAGAAATGGGTTTTCTAGTTTCTACAGCAGTAATAGGTTAGAAGTCATCATCTACAAAAATGTAGACTTTTAGATATGCTCAATACAGAAAAAAATCATGTGTGACAACTATGAGAAAGAAGTCTGAAAAAAATAAGACAAAATATTAACTCAAATGGCCTCTTAGCATATTATGACTACTCAGCAGAATAATTTTAATTATCATAATAATCATAATGATGATCCTGAATCATCAAGAAAAGGTACTATTTTGAATGCACTTTGTTTATTAAAAGGCAAGTAGTCTTATTTCCATTTTAAATATACCATTAAGACTTCTAAATGATGGACTTTTTCCTTGGTAAAATCTCCAGAATTAGTTGCAAATGGACTCACTAAGTAATTCAGTGGGTTGGCCTAACCAAGACAGTTGTTTGATACAAACCAATTAAATGGTGAAGAACTGTTGCCCAAAATTATGACAACAGAACTGAGTAATCCATTACAAAAACAGTGCCCCTTTGATGGGATTTAAAAGTAAGTCTTAATATTTTTTAAAAAGTGAGTCAAAAGTTACCTGTAAAATTCACCTGCATGAAATATTTCATTTTCTCCGATGTTCCTCAGTAAATAATAATATAAGGAAGCTTTATAACTTTTTAACAAACTTACCAAACTAATGTACAGAAAAGCAGTTACCTTGAGAGGCAATTTGCTTCTTCCATAGCTGTAGCTCGTGAAAACTACTTTTTTATTACAGTATGGTAACGTAATGAGTTAGGAAACAGGTACAGAAGAGCATAGAGGAAGGGCACCCAACAGAGAGACAGCAAGGAGCCAAGGAAGAAGACTGCCTAACTCAGTGCTGTCTACAAAGAGTCTTTAAGCAGCCACGAGGTCAGACAGGAAAGCATTCCAGGAGGGAGGTACGAGTGTAAAGACATGGACTATGACGTGTGGCAGCAAGGGCCTCAGAGGCATGCCGGTGTTGCTGGCCCATGTGAGAGATGGACGTCCTGGGAACTGAGCCTGGAGAGCAAAGCGGGCCAATGGTAGAGAGCCTTACAGTTCATGTCAAGAACTCTGAGTTCTCAAAAAAAGGAAAAATATTGCATGAGTCCACTTATAAAAGGGATCTAGAATAGTCAAATTTGTAGAGACAGAATGTAGAATGGTGGTTTCCAGGGGCTGTGGGGAGAAAGGGATGTGGAGTTAGGGTGTAACAGGTTCAGGTTTTCCGTTTGGAATAATTAACAAGTTCTGGAAATGGAGAGTGGTGATGGATGCACGACATTGTGAATATACGTAATGTCACTGAATTAGACACTTAAAATGGTTAAAATGGTAAACTTTATGTTATATATATTTTATCATAATAAAAATCTCTAAAAATATAATAACTGTGTTCAGGTAAGAAGAAGACAAAGGAGGGAGGAAGGGGTGGGGGAGGAAAGAAGAGGGGGAACAGCGGCCAGAAGCAGTACCCACAGCCACAGCTTGAGCTCCATTCAGTAACCAGCGGCTCTCAGCCTTGTTTTAACTGCAGAACCCTGTCTTCAAACGTCTTGCACAAAAGTTCAACTGTAAAACAGGCAAAGCCACAGACCAAGTGGGGGCCAAAGGCCAGCCCAGGAGCCCACCAACTTCTATTTCCCATCTTGCCCCCATAATGGACCCAGAGGAAACTTCAGTGCCCCTCCAAGAGCTTCCCCAAATTGCAAACCACTGTGCAACTAATGGGAGGAAGCCTAAAAGTTTCACCCTCAACACGGTGCAGTGAGATTTCTGAAATAGTACTGCAAAACAGGTTAGTTTAGAGTCAAATGATTCTACAGTCCATGGGGCTGCGAAGAGTCGGACACCACTTGGCAACTGAACAACGACATGAATCAAATGAAACTATCTCATCTTTGCCTCTCCTTGAGGCAGGAGACAGTTGGGCCACAATTAGGCACTTACAACTGGCCACCTGTTTACATTTCTTAGAGCAAGAAAAAGATGGGCTTCATGCCAGACACTTACAACCAGTCTCCTGTTTGCTAAGTGAGACACATGTCTGACTCTTTGCAACCCCATGGACTGTAGCCCCCCAGGCTCCTCTGTCCATGAAATTCTCCAGGCAAGAATACTGGAGTGGGTAGCCATTCCCTTCCACGGGCTCTTCCTGACACAGGGATCAAACCCGAGTCTCTTGCATCTCCTACAATGGCAGAAGGATTCTTTACCACTGCGCTACCCAGGTTCAATTCCTGGGCAGGGAATTAAGATCTGAGGCCCCTGCTCACAGCTGCCTCTGTGAGATCATCAACAGCAATCTGCCCTCAGGCAAATTACTTACCTGCTATGAAAGCGAAGTGAAGTCACTCAGTCATGTCCGACACTTGGCAACCCCATGGTTGCCTACCATGCTGTAGGCTGTAGGCATGCTCCTCCATGCATGGATTTTCCAGGCAAGAGTACTGGAGTGGGTTGCCATTTCCTTCTCCAGGGAATCTTCCCGACCCAGGGATGGAACCGGGGTCTCCTGCATTGTAGGCAGACGCTTTACCGTCTGACCCACCAGGGAAGTCTAACCTGCTATCAAAGGGACTAAAAAACCTTTTTATAAGGGCTGATGAAATGTTAGTTAGAAGCCTATCCCTTCTCCAGCCGATCGTCCCAACCCAAGAATTGAATCAGGGTCTCCTGCATTGCAGACGGATTCTTTACCAACTGAGCTATTAGGGAAGCTTGAAGGACACTTTATTGGGGATAAAATTCTCATTTGATGGCAGTTATTGGTGCCCTTCAGTGTTATTTGGCATTACTCTGGTTCCTCTGTAATGAGATGATTCAGAGTAGGTGAAGGCATGAAAATGAAGAGGAACTAATGGCAGAAAGTAAAGAGGAACTAAAAAGCCTCTTTTAGTTGGCTTAAACTAGTTGGCTTAAACCTTTGGAGCCCAAAAAAAAGTCTGACACTGTTTCTTTTAGTTGGCTTAAAAAGTTGGCTTAAACCTCAACATTCAGAAAACTAAGATCATGGCATCTGGTTCCATCACTTCATGGGAAATAGATGGGGGAACAGGGTCAGACTTTATTTTTGGGGCTCCAAAATCACTGCAGATGGTGACTGCAGCCATGAAATTAAAAGACGCTTACCCCTTGGAAGGAAAGTTATGACCAACCTGGATAGCATAGTAAAAAGCAGAGACATTACTTTGCCAACAAAGGTCCGCCTAGTCAAGGCTATGATTTTTCCAGTGGTCATGTACGGATGTGAGAGTTGGACTGTGAAGAAAGCTGAGCGCCGAAAAATTGATTCTTTTGAACTGTGGTGTTGGAGAAGACTCTTGAGAGTCCCTTGGACTGCAAGGAGATCCAACCAGTCCATCCTAAAGGAGATCAGTCCTGGGTGTTCATTGGAAGCACTGATGCTGAAGCTGAAACTCCAGTACTTTGGCCACCTCATGCGAAGAGTTGATTCATTGGAAAAGACCCTGATGCTGGGAGGGACTGGGGGCAGGAGAAGGGGACGAGAGAAGATGAGATGGCTGGATGGCATCACCAACTTGACGGACAGGAGTTTGAGTAAACTCCAGGAGTTGGTGATGGACAGGGAGGCCTGGCGTGCTGCGATTCATGGGGTCGCAAAGAGTCGGACATGACTGAGCAACTGAACTGAACTGAAGGCATGAATGGAAGCTATGACAAAAGTGCAAGTAATGATAAAGGTCTAAACTTAAGTAAGACAATAGGGATTGGAGGGGGAGGTGAACTCCAGATACTTTCTGGAAGTGCTGTCAAGAAGAGAAATAAGCACTGGCAGCCATCTCATATTCCTGCAAATAAACCTGAAGAAAGGAGCAGAGATAAGCAGGAATAATCTTTGGGCTATTCCTAGAACTGTTGGGGGGGTGGGGCGGGGAGGGAGTGGAATATACCCTGAGGCAGAGAACAGCCAGAGGCCACGTGGAAGGCTTTTAAAGTCCACCCTTACCTCTTCCCTAAGCTGCATTACTGCCCATCCCTGTAACAACTTCCTGCATGCTGAGAAGTTAAAAAGGTTCAGACTTTCTAGCCCAGAGCCATTCCTCCACCCAGCTCCCTCAAGCTCCTAAGGTAATGAGCTACTTCACCTCTTCAAGTCTAGTACAAGTGATGAGTTTTAACACTAAGAGTTTAAAATACTAAATATAAGAAGTACTGGATATTGGGCAAAATGCATTTTTCTGATTGCTGGGTTAGACAAGGAAAAACTGCAAATCAGAATTTATGTTTGGACAGTTGCCAGAGGTAGGACTGAAAATCTTAATGAACAAAAGAGCTCTGCCAAAAAAAAAAACTCTAGCCCAAGACCCTCAGAATAAAGATCAATAAAGGAAAGATTAAAGGGAGTATGGTAGACTGGAAAGGAGTCTCAAGAACTCTAGTCATCCCTTATTCATTCATTCATTTGTGGGATTTGGGGCAGGGGGGGAAGATCTGAATTTCTGCTGTCAAGGACTTTGTGCATCAGGAATGTAAGATGCATACAAATAGCTATCACACAGGGAAGAAAATAAAAATCAATAAGGGAGGCACAAAAAAAAGTGTGTTTAGAGAGAGAAGAAATCTCATGTCTAGGAAGCTATGAGATATTCCTGGTATTAATAAAATAGAACAGATTTTGAAAATATTAGAACATTAGGGGGACAAAATACTGCTCTTCTTTCTTATGTCTTGCTAAACTAATCTGCTGTATAGTCTGTCTTGTTTCGGGGTTGCTATTATCTCCTAAAGCAACACCACACCTTCCTATTACCCAAGAATTGGGGGCTGATGATGCATAAAACTAACCCATGAATAGTAAGTACCATGAACCAAACTGTCTGCCACTCCTGTGTAGTCAGCCACTTAATCTCCACAATATCACAACAAAATAGGTACTGCTATCATCCCCATTCTACAAGTGAGAAAACTGGGGCACAGAGAAGTTAAATGACTTATCCACAATCAGTCAGCTGGTAAGTGGCACAAACAGAATTTGAGTCTGTGCTCTTAGACATTGCTCTAAGACATGTACTCTTAGACACTGCCTCCCAGCTGAGAACTTCTGGCTAAATTATCAGGCATACCGTATATTACTGGATAATGCAAGGTGATTTTTGGCCACCTTTCCCCTTTAAACATATACAGCTATTTAAAACCATTCTTATTTACATGACAAAAAGATATACACCATTACTGATCTAGTTTTGAAAATGGTATGACTTTTCAAGACATAGTTTTCACAACCTTTTATGAAAAATTCGATTTGTTAATCTGAAAAAAAAAAAAAAAAAATGCCTGTGTCATAATGAGCCAGTGGCCAGGAGCACTTAAGGTCAGTTTAGGCTGGAGTGGACAGGCATCATTCCTTACAGGTCCTTGCATGGCCTTGCGAAATTGGTTTAGCTTTCTTTGTTTCTCCATCAGCAAAGTAGGGATAACAACAGTGCCATCTCATAAAGTGGTAAGGATTAAATAATATTATCCATAAAAATTCCTAAGCACAGTACTTGACTGTGAATGCTCCATGAATGCTGGCTTTCATTATTTAAATCCTGAGTTATCTCTATTTCCAGGATACAAGTCAGCCACTGACCACACAAATGCTTTCCCCGACCCAGAGTCTCTCCCAATCCCTTAAACACACTTCTATTTTCTACAGAGCATGGTGACAACAGAAACAGCTTCTCTGGACCCTGGACCCAAAGGTGGCTGCGTCGCCTCTCATCTCAGCCCAAGGAAGGAGCTGGCTCTAGACTACCTCCAGGCGGCACCAGAAAACTCAACCCCGATTTTTCACTTGGGTGAACTCAACTGTTAGTGGACTAGGCTCCGCAGCAGAGGAATGTGGACACAGGCTCCAGGGAGAGGAGCTCGCCCACCTACCAAGCCCGAGGGTGGGGACCCCTCCTTCACAGCATCTCTGGGGGCCCCGTCTCCTGCAGGCTGGGAGGCCACCGGGGACAGACCTAATGATGCCCAAAGAGTTAATTTCCCATCAAATCCTCTGAAACACATCCCCGCGATTTCTAAGGGGGAGCCCGGGGAGGGACCCCAAGCGTTCAAAAAACCAGTAAGGAGGAAAACCCCTGCGGCACGTGTTGAGCCGCCTAAACCAGTTCCCCCAACGCACGCCGCCACCGAGTCCGAGCCGGGGTGCTCCCTGCGGCGCCCGCAGCCCAGCCGGCCGCGGAGCACTGCCCTCCACTCACCAGGTGAAGAGCTTGCCCTTGATCCAGAGCAGCAGGCTGGCCGAGCCCGGCGCGTGCGGCTCCCGGCCGCCAGGTCCCGCCGGCGAGGCGGCCTCCATGGGAGCCCCGCGGTCTCCGGCGCCCGGAACCCCTAGAAGTGCCGGGTCCCGGAAGACGGGAGGCGGCGCTTGTGCGGCCGGCGGGGGCTCGGCGCGGCCCGTGGGTCCGCGCTCTCGCTCTCGCCGGCGTCCCTCTCTCACCTCTGCTGGGCGGACTCGTTCTGCGGCAAATCATTAACTGTCAAGGCCCTGGGGCCAGGCGATCCATCAGCAGATGACGGTCTGGCACCTCCGAGAGCACGCAGCAGCAAGAGAAAGGGCGCTTTTTTTTTCCCGCCTTGGCAGCGGAGCTTCACTGCTGGGCGACACCCAGTATGCCTTTCAAGTTCTTATGGTCCTTTATTTAAAATCAGCAAATGAGGTGAATCTAGGTTATGCCAGCGTGCTAACCTAAGAAGCAGTCATTTAGCTACTGCCGCCAAAAGCTTGACTCTCTATGTACCAATCACAAACAGAAATAGGGAGACAGAACCATAGAGAAGGAAAGAATGGCTTGCTTTCTTTACCAGGCAAACGGGGAATCCAGAAGGCTAGCGTTTCTAGAACAATGCCCCCGTCCCTGGTGAATAGGTAAAGGTTATATAGTCTGGCAGGGGGATGTGATAAGGCTCAAGGCAGTAAAACTCTTGCTTTCTTCTGCAAAGTTTTTAAAGGGTGGGGTTACTGGCAAAATTAAGGTGTGTGTAGAGTCCAAGTTTACCGTTGGAGTACAAAATGAAGACGGGCAAAGGTTAGCCAAGTTTTGCCAAGAGAACTGGTCATAGGAAACACCCTCTTCCAACAACAGGAGACAACTCTACATATGCTCACCACCAGATGGTCAATACCGAAATCAGATTGATTATATCTTTGCAGCTGAACATGGAGAAACTCCACACAGTCAGCAAAAACAAGACCGGGAGCTGACTGTGGCTCAGATCATGAACCCCTTATTGCAAAATTCAGACTTAAAATGAAAAAAGTAGGGAAAACCACTAGGCCATTCAGGTATGACCTAAATCAAATTCCTTACCATTGTACAGTAGAAGTGACAAAAAGATTCAAGGGATTAGATGTGATAGACTCTCAGTTCAGTTGCTCGGTTGTGTGCTACTGTTTGCCAGCCCATGGACTGCAGCACACCAAACTTCCCTGTCCATCACCAACTCCTGGAGTTTGCTAAAATTCAGGTCCATTGAGATGGTGATGCCATCCAACCATCTTATCCTCTGTCATCCCCTTCTCCTCCCACCTTCAATCTTTCCCAGCATCAGCGTCTTTTCCAATGAGTCAGTTCTTCACATCAGGTGACCAAAGTATTGGACTTTCAGGTTCAGCATCAGTCCTTCCAATGAACACCCAGGACTGATCTCCTTTAAGATCGACTGTTTGGCTCTCCTTGTAGTCCAAGGGACTCTCAAGAGTCTTCTCCAACACCACAGTTCAAAAGCATCAATTCTTCAGTGCTCAGCTTTCTTTATAGTCCAACTCTTACATCCATACATGACTAACTGGAAAAACCATAGCTTTGACCAGACAGACCTTTGTTGGCAAAGTAACCTCTCTGTTTTTTTTTTTTTTTCTCTCTCTCTGCTTTTTAATACACTGTCCAAGTTTGTCTTAACTTTTCTTCCAAGGAGTAAGCGTCTTTTAATTTCATGGCTGCCATCACCATCAGCAGTGATTTTGGAGCTCAAGAAAATAAAATCTCTCACTGTTTCCGTTGTTTTCCCCATCTATTTGCAACAAAGTGATGGGACTGGATGCCATGATCTTAGTTTTTCTGAATGTTGAGTTTTAAGCCAACTTTCACTCTCCTTCTTAAATTTCATCAAGAGTTTCTTTAGTTGTTCTTGGCTTTCTTCCGTAAGTGTGGTGTCATCTGCATATCTGAGGTTATTGATATTTCTCCCAGCAATCTTGATTCCACGTTGTGCTTCATCCAGCCCAGCATTTTGCATTATGTACTCTGCATATAAGTTAAATAAGCCAGATGACAATCAGTCTTGATGTGCTCCTTTCCCAATTTGAAACTAGTCTATTGTTCCATTTCCAGTTCTGCTGCTTCTTGACCTGCATACAGATTTCTCAGGAGACAGGTCAGGTGGTCTGGTATTCCCATCTCTTTCAGAATTTTCCAGTTTGTTCTGATCCAGAGTCAAAGTCTTTGACATAGTCAATAAAGCAGAAGCAGATGTTTATCTGGAACTCTCTTGCTTTTTCTACGATCCAACAGATATTGGCAATTTAATCTCTGGTTCCTCTACCTTTTCTAAATCCAGCTTGAACATCTGGAAGTTCACGGTTCATGCACTGTTGAAGCCTGACTTGGAGAATTTTGAGCATTACTTTACTAGCATGTGAGATGAGTGCAATTGTGTGATAATTTGAACATTCTTTGGCATTGCCTTTCTTTGGAATTGGAATGAAAATTGACCTTTTCCAGTCCTGTGGCCACTGCTGAGTTTTCCAAATTTGCTGGCATATTGAGTGCAGCACTTTCATAGCATCATCTTTTAGGATTGGAAATAGCTCAACTGGAATTCCATCACCTTCACTAACTTTGCTCATAGCGATGCTTCCTAATGCCCGTTTGACTTCGCATTCCAGGATGCATGGCTCTAGGTGAGTGATCACCCCAGCATGATTATCTGGGTCATGAAGATCTTTTTTGTATAGTTCTTCTATGTATTCTTGCCACTGCTTAATATTTTCTTCTTCTGTTAGGTCCATACCATTTCTGTCCTTTATTGTGCCCATCTTTGCATGAAATGTTCCCTTGGTATCTCTAATTTTTTGAAAGAGATCTCTAGTCTTTCCCATCCTATTATTTTCCTCTATTTCTTTGCACTGATCCTTGAGGAAGGCTTTCCTATCTCTCCCTGCTATTCTTTAAAACTCTGCATTCAAATAGGTATATCTTTCCTTGTCTCTTTTGCCTCTAGCTTCTCTTCTTCTCTCAGCTATTTGTAAGGCCTCCTCAGACAACCATTTTGCTCTTTTGCATTTCTTTTTCTTGGGGACGGTCTTGATCACTGCCTCATGTACAGTGTCACAAACCTCAGTCCATAGTTCTTCAGGCACACTGTTTATCAGATCTACTCCCTTGAGTCTATTTGTCATTTCCTCTGTATAATCATAAGGGATTTGATTTAGGTTATACCTCAATGGTCTAGTGGTTTTCCCTACTTTCTTCAACTTCAGTCTGAATTTTGGTAATAAGGAGTTCATAATCTGAGCCATAGTCAGCTTCCGGTCTTATTTTTGTTGATTTTATATAGCTTCTCCATCTTTGGCTGCAAAGAATGTAATCAATCTGATTTCAGTATTGACCTCTCTGATAGATAGAGTGACTGAAGAACTATGGCCGGACGTTTGTAACATTGTACAATAGGTGGTGATCAAAACCATCCCCAAGAAAAAGAAAGGCAAAATGGTTTTCTGAAGAGGCCTTACAAATAGCTGAGAAAAGAAGAGAAGCTAAAAGCAAAAGAGAAAAGGAAAGGTGTACACATCTGTTTGCAGAATTCCAAAGAATAGCAAGGGGAGATAAGAAAGCCTTCTTAAGTGATTAATGAAAAAAAATAGGAGAAGACAATAGAATGGGAAAGACTAGAGATCTCTTCAAGAATATTAGAAATAACAAGGGAAATTTCCTGCAAAGATCGGTACAATAAAGGCCAGAAACTGTGTGAACCTAACAGAAGCAAAAGGTATTAAGAAGAGATGGTTAAGAATACACAGAAGAACTATACAATGGAGATCTTTATGACCCAGATAACCATGAGAGTGTGATCACTCACCTAGAGCCAGATATCCTGGAGTGTGAAATCAAGTGAGCCTTAGGAAACATCACTACAAACAAAGCTAGAGGAAGTGATGGAATTCCACCTGAGCTATTTCAAATCCTAAAAGATGATGCTGTGAAAGTGCTGAACTCAATATGCCAGCAAATTTGGAAAACTCAACAGTGGCCACAAGACTAGAAAATGTCAGTTTTCATTTCAATTCCAAAGAAAGGAAGGCAATGCCAAAGAATGTTCAAACTATCATACAATTGTACTCATTTCACATGCTAGCAAAGTAATGCTCAAAATTCTCCATGCAAGCCGTCAACAGTACCTGAACCAAGAACTTCCAGATATTCAAGCTGGATTTAGAAAAGGCAGAGGAACAAGAAATCAAATTGCCAACAACCACTGGCTCATAGAAAAAGCAAGAGAATTCCAGAAACACATCTAGTTCTGCTTCATTGATTATACTAAAGCCTTTGACTGTGTGGATCACAACAAATTGTGGAAAATTCTTCAAGAGATGGGAATACCACACCACCTGATGTGCCTCCTGAGAAACCTATATGCAGGTCAAGAAGCAACACTTAGAACCAGACATGGAACAATGGACTGGTTCCAGATTGGGAAAGGAGTACAACAAGGCTATATATTGTCACCCTGCTTAATTAACTTATATGCAGGGTACATCATGTGAAATGCCAGGCTGGATGAAGCACAAACTGGAATCAAGATTTCTGGGAGAAATATCAATAACCTCAGATATGCAGATGACACCACCCTTATGGCAGAAAGTTAATAGGAACTAAAGAGCTTCTTGATGACAGTGAAGGAGGAGAGTGAAAAATCTGGCTTAAAACTCTACATTCAAAAAACTGAGGTCATGGCCTCCAGTCCCATCACCTCATGGCAAAAAGATGGGGAACCAATGTATACAGTGACAGATTTTATTTTCTTGGGCTCCAAAATCACTGCAGATGGTGACTGCAGCCATGAAATTAAAAAGATGCTTGCTCCTTCTAAGAAAAACTATGACAAATCTGGACAGCATATTAAAAAGCACATACACCAGTTTGCCAACAAAGGTCCATCTGGTCAAAGCTATGGTTTTTTTCCATTACTCATGTGTGGTTATGAGAGTTGGATCATAAAGAAGACTGATCGCTGAAGAACTGATGCTTTTGAACTGTGGTTTTGGAGAAGACTCTTGAGAGTCCCTTGGACGCTAAAGGGATCCAACCATTCCATCCTAAAGGAAATCAGTCCTGAATATTCATTGGAAGGACTGATGCTGAAGCTGAAGCTCTAATACTTTGCCACCTGATGCAAGAGCTGATATTATAAAAGACCCTGATGTTCAGAAAGATTGAAGGCAGGAGGAGAAGGGGACAACAGAGAATGAGATGGCTGGATGGTATCACCGACTCAATGGACATGAGCTTGAGCGAGCTCTGGGAGATGGTGAAGGACAGGGTAGCTGGTGTGCTGCAGTCCATGGGGTCATAAAGAGTCAGACTGAGCAACTGAACAACACCAACTGACAAAATTAAATTGTGTGCAGACTCTCAGGTGGCCCCTCTCCTAATGTAGGATGAGCCTCTCTGGTGTCTTTAATCTTGTCTCAGGTGGTTTCAAGGCTGCTACTTCCTTGATAAGCAACTGTATGAATCTGCTGTTTGAAACTCAGGGGAGGTCTTGGAAGCTGCAGTCTTACGTACAAGAAATGAAGGAACAAAAAAAAGGCCTCCATGCCCAGGAGCCCCACAGGGGCCTGCTCAGCATCACTACAGCCTCTACTGCTTGACCTCTGCTAACTTGAAAGGACAAGCTAACCCTTCCCCTGACCTGGTCTTCCTCCCTTTGACTAACTTATAAAAAATATTTACCATCTAAAAGAACTGAAGATGCTTTAGTTCTGTGTCTTTTTTCTACTGAAAACACAGGTGAAATCTTGTGTCCTATCCTTAAAAGGATCCTGGAAGCATGTTGTTGACTTAAAAAATAGTCAGAATGTAAAAGCTGAGAGTTATGTTTTATTAGGTGCAAACTTTTAGGACTTCAGGCCTGGGAGACAGTATCTCAAGTGACCCTGAGAGAACTGCCCTGAGAGGCACAGGAAGGAACCAGATTATACAGAAGTTTTACAGCACAGGGGAGGTAGTCTGAACATCAAAAGATTATTGTTATTTAAAGAAAACCAGATTATCCCAAGTTAAGGGATTTAGGGCTTATCTATGTATGGGAAGATATAAGAGTCTGGGCTCATTGAAATTATTGCTTTCATATGTATCTCAGCTATCTGGGGGCAGTAACCTGTGTTTTTTCACTCTTGAGCTTCCTTGGTGTCCATGTAGGGAGTGGCTGCAGTCTGATGGCTGCTATATCACAGGTGGTCTCCTTCCTCTGCCCTTAGGGCCCACCAGCTCATATTGGAGGGATGCTGGTTGTAAGATGTTTACTTACTGATATGGCAGGAAATAGGTGTGTCTCCTTCCTTACAGGTGTGTTCATTTTGCCTTTCAACATTCAGAATTGTCTCTGAGGTGTCAGAGAAGAGTGCCAACCCCTGGGACTCAGCTAGGGTGCCCTGGGCCTGGGTCATGCCTTCCCATGATTCTGCAGGCCCTTGGGACTAGGAACTGGGGTCATAAAGTTCCTGATTCATTGACATGAGGATGTTGGTGGGTCTTGTAGACTCCTGCTTCTGGAAAGGAGATAAGAAAGACAAGAGAAAAAGAGTTGGGACCAATTTTCCCTGATCACCTCCTTCCTGGGGCAAGTTTCAGGTGGCCGAAGTGGGGAGCAGGCCATGAGACGATACTAAGAAAGAAAATAGATTTCAAAAAATGAAATGTAGCTTGAGGAACTCCAAATTTAGCAGCTACAGAAACCCCAAATTTGAATGAAATGATTTTTTTAACTGTTTAAGAAGAGAGGTGATATGATAATGGAAGTGTTGCCAAAAGCTTGCCTCTCTGTATCTGCTTGTGCGTTCTCAGATGTATCTGGCTTTTTGCAACCCCTTGGACTGTAGTCCACCAGACTTCTCTGTCCCTGGGATTTCCCAGGCAAGAATACTGGAGTAGGTTTCCATTTTGTTTTCTAGGAGATCTTCTGCATGAGCAGGCAAATTCTTTACCAGTGAGTCACCTGGGAAGTCCCTCTCTGTACACTGGTCCAAAATCAAATCCCAGAGACAGAGTTTGTGATGTAGTAGAAAGTTCTGTTCAGTTCAGTTCAATCGTTCAATCATGTCCAACTCTTTATGACCCCATGGACTGCAGCACACCAGGCTTCTCTGTCCATCACCAACTCCCAGAGTCTACTTAAACTCATGCCCATCGAGTCGGTGGTGCCATCCAGCCATTTCATTCTCTGTCGTCCCCTTCTCCTCCTGCCTTCAATTATTCCTAGCATCAGGGTCTTTTCCAATAAGTCAGTTCTTCGAATCAGGTGACCAAAGTATTGGAGCTTCAGCTTCAGCATCAGTCCTTCCAATGAATATTCAGGATTGATTTCCTTTAGGATTGGCTGGTTTGATCCCATTACAGTCTAAGGGACTCTCACGAGTGTTCTCCAACACCAAAGTTCAAAAGAGTCAGGCAAGTGTATGCTCCTCAGTTCTTTGTCTCGTCACAACAAAGATTTGGAGTGACGGACATTAAAGCCCCCTCGGCGAGTCACGGCTCTCGGGTCTTGGACAGACCGTGTTATAGCTCTTAAATAAATCAGTGTTACAGCTCAGCGTTACAGCTCTATTTATTTAGATAATAGCAGGAAAATCCATTTTCGAGGCGTGAGGGCACGTGGACCCAAAGAAGCAAAGAGAAGAGTGCCCCATTGCGCGGGAGAGAGAGAGAGAAAGAGAAAGAGCGTATGCACGCGTGGGAGAGAGAGAGAGAGCCCTTTGGCTCTTCTTTTTATGTTTTTCCCTTCCCCCTGGGTCTGTCCTATGCAAATTGGGCTTAGGCAGGAGTGCTCTTCTACCTGAAGTCCTCACTCCGGTCCTCGGACCTTCTTTGACCTTCCTCTGCTCTATTTTCACTGACTTTTCCCTTCCTGTCTTTTACCCACCACTATTTTGGACTCCTTTTCCCTATTCTAACTACCTAACAAAAGCATCAGTTCTTCAGTGCCCAGCCTTCTTTATGATCCAACTCTCACATCCACACGAGTAATGGAAAAACCATAGCTTTGACCAGACGGACCTTTGTTGGCAAAGTAACATCTCTGCTTTTTAATATGCTGTCCAGCTTTGTCTTAACTTTTCTTCCAAGGAGCAAGTGTCTTTTAATTTCATGGCTTCAGTCACCATCTGCAGTGATTTTGGAGCTCAAGAAAATAAAGTCTCTCACTGTTTCCCGTTGTTTCCCCATCTATTTGCCATGAATTAATGGGACAAGATGCCATGATCTTAGTTTTTGAATGTGGACTTTTAAGTCAGCTTTTTCACTCTTCTCTTTCACTTTCATCAAGAGGCTCTTTGTAGTAGAAAAGGAAAACTTTATTGCTTTGCCAGGCAAAGGGAGACACATAGGGATCCTGTCTCAAAAAACTGTGTGTCTCAACCCCAAGAAATCTGATGAGGGTTTTTATAACAGGAAGTCAAAGGCGAGGGTCTCTGACAAGATTGGTGTGTGAGGGATCTCAGGTTGTTGGCTCCAAATCCTGATGAGCTTCTCTGGTCCCTTTAATCTTGCCTCAGGTGCTTTCTTGGCTGCTTCTCCCTTAATTAGCAACTGTTCCATTCCACCCTTTGGAACTCAGGAAAGGTCATAATGGCTGCAGTCTTTCTTACAAGAAATGGGGGATAGAAAGTTCTCCATGCCTGGGAGCCCCACATGGCCCTTCTCTGTTTCACAAGCACAGATTGGAGTAATAGCTTTGAAGATCGAGGAATCTCCAAGCCAAGGAGTAAAGGCAGCCACTAGAAGTTTAGAGCCATGAGAAGGAAGTAACTCTGTCAATTTAGGCCTTAACTATAGCCCAGTAAAACTGATTTCAGACTTCTGACCTCCAGAACTAAAAGAGAATAGATTTGTGTTGTTTTAAGCCACTAAATTGGTGGTAATTTGTTACAGCAGCTGTAAGAAACAAATGCAGATATAGCACATACACTAAGTTGTATGGGATCATGATGTACTGTCAAGTGAAAAGCAAGTTTCAGAATAATTGTATAATATGATTCCATTTTAGTAAAAATCACCAACTAAGTAATTTAGTACTTTTATATATATGTGTATATAAACATTCTAAAAACACAAACATTCATTCAACTCCACACTCAAAAACTAAGATCATGGCATCTGGTCCCCTTACTTCATGGCAAATAGATGAGGAACCAATGGAAATAGTGAGACTTTATTTTGGGGGGCTCCAAAATCACTGCAGATGGTGACTGTAGCCATGAAATTAAAAGACACTTCATCCTTGGAAGAAAAGTTATGACCAACCTAGACAGCATATTAAAAAGCAGAGACATTACTTTGCCAACAAAGGTCTGTACAGTCAAAAGCTGTGGTTTTTCCAGTAGTCATGTACGGATGTGAGAGTTGGAACATAAAGAAGGCTAAATGCTGAAGAATTGATACTTTGAACTTTGGTACTGGAGAAGACTCTTGAGAGTCCCTTGGACTGCAAGGAGATCCAACCAGTCCATCCTAAAGGAGATCAGTCCTGAATGCTCATTAGAAGGACTGATGCTGAAGCTGAAGCTTCAATACTTTGACCACCTGATATGAAGAGCTGATTCATTTGAAAAGACCCTGATGCTGGGAAAGAAAGAGGGCAGGAGGAGAAGGGACAACAGAGGATGAGATGGTTGGATGGCATCACTAATAAAATGAACATGGATTTGAAGGACAGGAAAGCCTGTCATGCTGCAGTCCATGGGATCATAAAGAGTCGGACTCAACTGAGGGACTGTAACAGCAACAGCTATGTGTGTGTGTGTGTATGTATATATATATATTCATATCTTTATGCTCACCTGTGTTTATATGAGCAAGAAGAAGGGTGTGAAAGACTACACATCAGGCTATTGATAATGATTGATAATCATTTATGTTGTGAGGGTGGTGGTGGGGGGGTGAGAAGGGGAATAAGGGAGAATTGTTTTATACATCTTCATTTTGTTTGTTTGGTTGGTTGATTTTTGTTTTTTTTTACAATGGGCACATGCTACCTTGGAAATTTGAAAATTATTCAATTAAGACATTTTCAATAAGTCATGTTTGGCTCAACATATTACCCCCACAGGAAAATGGGAACCAGGGAACATAGTCAACCACTGATGTAGATTCCAAATTTACGGACAAAGTTATACGTATTTTCTAAACATAAACTCTTCCTCAGAAAGTAGCACTAGTGAAATGGAGCTGGACCATATGGTCCTTGCCTCCTGACGATGTCCTCTGCCTGCCTTTTGCCTGTGGAAAGCTTTAATCAAAGAACAAGTCTAATCAGAGAAGTGAGAAATGCTGAGACAAAGGGAAACAGTCTAAGGAGACTAAATAATAATAATGTAATCATTAAGCATAGTCAAGGACCTTTAGTTCTTTCTCGAGGTCTGTAGACAATATTCTGAACCATATCCTGTGAGCTGTCTTTTTTTTTTTTTTTCTGTGAGCTGTCTTATAGATACTAAAACCCCAGGTGGAAAAGTTAACGACATGATGAGCAGACTGTACCCAGGACATGAGCTGCCACAATTCTGAGAACTGACTGCAAAGAAGTGTGAACAAGCGCCCTCCAGAACTGAAGATTAACTGTACCTAAAACCACCAAGATGATGCCAGTCAGACCACTGATGGCCAGTTTGAAGATGACTGTTAGAGATGACGGCGCTGTCTCTGCCTTAGACATCCTCCCGCACCCACTCTGTCTATAAATGCCGTCACCCTCTGCTTGTCAGGGGGGAAGCCGGCCTTTGAACAGATGTCTGCCACCCTCCTCGCACAGTTGCCAGCAAGTAAAATAAAGCAAACTTTCCTCTCCACCAAACTGGCCTTTTGAGCAGTGAGCAGCCGGACCCCTCACACACTCCTTTTGGTAACATTCATAGTATTGCTCTAGCTTTGCCCCCAAATGAGTGCAGCCTCTTACTGAGGATTATTAATCAGTCTACATTATTTTGGCATCAGGATTAAAATACATTGAGTGGATCTGTGGACAGTAACCCACAGGTTTTCATCAAAGGAAATTTACTGAAATATTTTGTTTGGGGAGACTTCTCTGGTGATCCTCTGTCTTAAGACTCCTCACTCCCTATGCATGGGGCCCAGATTCTGTTCCTGTCAGGGAACAAGATCCCACATGCCACAGCCAAGAGCTTGCATGCCACAACTAAGACCTGCCACACCAAATACATAAATAAAAATTGTAAAATAAATATTTTAAAAATGTGTTCAGGTATTGGAGGTTCTGCACATAATAATCTTACTTCTGGGGCTTCCCTAGTGGCTCAGATAGTAAAGACTCTAGCTGCAATGCAGGAGACCTGGGTTTGATCCCTGGGTCAGGGAGATCCCCTGGAGAAAGGAATGGCTACTCCAGTATTTTTGCCTGGAGAATTCCCTAGATAGAGGAGCCTGGCAGGCTGGCAAAGAGTCAGACAGGACTGAGTGAGTAACTTTCACTTTCACTTTTCAATCTTACTTCTTAGAAGCACCAAAAAAGAGCTACCACTTATTGAGCACCTACTGTGTGCCAGATACTTAACATAATTTTCAATCCTGTTTCAGTTATCTGTTGTTATATACCAAATCACCCCAAATCTTACTGGCTTCAAACAACAATCATTTTATTATCTCTTGTGGTTTCTGTGGATCAGAAATTTAAGAAGGTCTGGGCCAGGCAGTTCTGGCTCAAAATCTTTCTTGTGGTAGCAGTCAGAAGGTAGCTGAAGCTGGAAGGCAAGGGGTGAGGGTGTGGGAGTGTTACGGCGACAGCATCCAGGGGCTGACAAGCATCTCTCTCCATTTAGATCCATGTGGTCTCTTGCTGCTATGCTTAGTCGTTCAGTCATGTCCTACTCTTTGCGACCCCATGGACTGTAGCCCACCAAGCTCCTCTGTCCATGGGGATTCTCCAGGCAAGAATACTAGAGTGGGTTGCCATGCTGTCCTCCAGGGGATCTTTCCCACCCAGGGATGGAAAGCAGGTCTTTCTTATTGCAGATGGATTCTTTACCATCTGAGCTCTGTGGTGTCTTATTGTGGGCTAATTTGGGCTTCCTCACAGCCTGATGACTTTAGAGTAATTGGTCTGCTTATGCAGCAGCTGGGTTGCCCTCCAAGCAAGTGTCTAAAAATTAAAAAGCTATAAGTATTGTTTATGTGATCCAACCAAAGACTACCATGAATATATGTGTAATTAAACAAGTTGAATTTATTACTTCTTGAAGTGAGAGAGAACAAACCCATGAGAGAATTATCAGATATCAGATATCGTGGTAAGAAGATGTTAGAAAGGACCTGTTAGGATTTGGGCTTCCCAGGTGGCACTAGTGGGAAAGAACCCACCTGCCAATGCAGGAGATGTAATAGACTCTGGGGTTGGGAAGATCCCCTGGAAGAGGGTATGGCAATCCACTCCAGTATTCTTGCCTAGAGAAACCCACGGACAGAGGAGTCTGGCAGGCTACAGTCCATAGGGTTGCAAAGAGTTGGACACAACTGAGCAACTTATCATAAATGCATGTATGAGTGGCTTGAGGGAGGGTCTGAAGAAGCAGGGATTGATTTGCCCTAGATTGAATGCTGTGAGATTGGATGCAATTCTGATTGGTATCTCAATAAACTAGACTAGGGTGAGGATTAAACTACAATTGATAGTGAAATAGCAGTCACTCATTTTGTCACTCATTTTGACTAAAGGGGGAGAGTTGGTATGTTGAGGGTGTCACAGTGAGAGACCTTTTTTGTTTGTTTAGATAAAATTTTGAAGTAGCCTTGTTTTGTCTCATTTTATCATGGGCTCAAAGCAGTCTTGTCTTAGAGCGGTACTCTGAGATTGTATATGTTCAATAACAGAAAAATATGACCTAGCAATAAGAGCCAGGCCAGCTTCCAAATGTTAAAAACTGCTTATTTTCTTTCTCAGCATCTTCTTTCAAGACCTAAACTTAGAAGTCACATAGCATCACCCTCACCATAATTACAAACCCCTCCAGATACAAGGGGAGTAAATATAGACCATGTTACAACCTGAATGGTTTGTGTTTCTCCAAAATTCATATGCTGAAATTTAATTCTCAGTGTTATCATATTTGAAAGTGAGGCCTTTGAGAGATAGGATCTTATTCTTCACCCAGGGATTAAACCTGTGCCCACTGTATTGGAACTGCAGAGTCTAAACCACTAGACCATCAGAAAGTCTTACTTTTTCACACCTCTGTATAGGAGATGTGTCACATGAAAATGAGTGTATGGAATGGGAGCTATTGTTGCAGATATATTTGGAAAATATAGTCTGCCACAAATGCTTTACAAATTCCAAAAGTGTTTCCAAATGCTTTCCTTATTTACACTGATTACCTTATTAGCACTGTCTTTGAGGTGAGTAACTCAAAGCTCAGAAAAATTAAGTAACCTGCCCAAGATTTTCAGAATAAAATTTGACTGACTCACCAGGCTGCCTCTGTGATTTAACTGACAAGTATGCTGAGCCTCTTTCCCACTACCTTTTCTCCCCTATTTATAAAAATAAGTGTAAATAAACATACTTTTAAATCTCAGCAAACACAACATATTATATAATAAAAACCATTATGAATATTTGTGTCATATGATTGTAATCAATAAAAAACATAAGACTATATTTCTAAGTGTCTATGATTTTATGTTATGTTCTTTTCTGAGGCATTTTTGAATATTAAAAATACTATAATAGTAATAAGCTGCAACTTTTTTTATTGACAAGTATCAAGAAGAAGAAAAATTCTAAAGCAGATATCAACATTTAAGACTCACATAAACTGGAACCAGTATTTAAGATAAACTAGTCATTTCTAACCATTCTAGTTGAATGGTTCTATGATGACCTACAAGACCTTTTAGAACTATACCAAAAAAAAAGAAAAAAAAGGGTGTCCTTTTCATCATAGGGGACTGGAATGCAAACAGAGGAAGTCAAGAGATACCTGTAGTAACAGGCAAATTTGTCCTTGGAGTACAAAACGAAGCAGGGAAAAGGCTAACAGAGTTTTGCCAAGAGAACAAACCGGTCATAGCAAACCCCTCTTCCAACAACACAAGAGAAAACTATACATGGATGTCACCAGATGGTCAATAGTAAAATCAGATTGATTATATTCTTTGCAGTCAAAGATGGAGAAGCTCTACACAGTCCTCAAAAAAAAAGACTGGGAGCTGACTGTGGCTCAGATCAAGAACTCCTTATTGCAAAATTCAGACTTAAATTTAAGAAAGTAGGGAAAACCACTAGACCTTTCAGGTATGACCTAAATCAAATCCCTTATGATTATACAGTGGAAGTGACAAATAGATTCAAGGAATTAGATCTGACAGACAGACTACCTGAAGAACTATGGACAGAGGCTCGTGACATTGTACAGGAGGCACTGATCAAGACCATCTCCAAGAAAAAGAAATGCAAAAAGGCAAAATGGTTGTCTGAGGAGGCCTTAGAAATAGCTGAGAAAAGAAGAGAAGCTAAAGGCAAAGGAGAAAAGGAAAGATATACCCATCTGAATGCAGAGTTCCAAAGAATAGCAAGGAGAGATAAGAAAGCCTTCCTAAGTGATCAAAGCAAAGAAACAGAGGAAAAGAATAGAGTGGGAAAGACTAGAGATCTCTTCAAGAAAATTAGAGACACCAAGGGAACATTTCATGCAAAGATGGGCACAATAAAGGACAGAAATGGTATGGACCTAACAGAAGCAGAAGATATTAAGAAAAGTTGGCAAGATTACAAAGAAAAACTATACAAAAAAGATCATAATGACCCAGATAATCCCGATGGTGTGATCACTCACCTAGAACCAGACATTCCAGAGTCTGAAGTCAAGTGGGAAGCATCACTACGAACACAGCTAGTGGAGATGATGGAATTCCAGCTGAGCTATTTCAAATCCTAAAAGATGATGCTGTGAAAGTGCTGCACTCAATATGCCAGCAAATTTGGAAAACTGAGCAGTGGTCACGGTACTTAAAATTTCTATTTTCATTCCAGTTTCAAAGAAAGACAATGCCAAAGAATGTTCAAACTACTGCGAAATTGTACTCATTTCACTTGCTGGCAAAGTAATGCTCAAAATTCTCCAAGCTAGGCTTCAACAGTATGTGAACCAAGAACTTCCAGATGTTCAAGCTGGATTTAGAAAAGGCAGAGGAGCCAGAGATCAAGTTGCCAGCATCTAATGGATCATAGAAAAAGCAAGAGAGTTCCAGAAAAACATCTATTTCTGCCTCATTGACTATGCTAAACTTTTGACTGTGTGGATCACAACAAATTGTGGAAAATTCTTCAAGAGATGGGAATATCAGACCACCTGATCTGCCTCCTGAGAAATCTGTATGCAAGTCAAGAAGCAACAGTTAGAACCGAACATGGAATAATAGACTGGTTTCAAATTGGGAAAGGAGTACATCAAGGTTGTATATTGTCACCCTGCTTATTTAACTTATATGCAGAGTACATCAAGCAAAATGCTGTGCTGGATGAAGCACAAGCCAGAATCAAGATTGCCAGGAGAAATACCAATAACCTCAGATATGCAGATTACACCACCATTATGGCAGAAAGCAAAGAAGAACTGAGGAGCCTCTTGATGAAAGTGAAAGAGCAGAGTGAAAAAATCTGGCTTAAAACTCTACATTCGAAAAACTAAGATCATGGCACCTGGTCCCACCAATTCATGGCAAATAGATGAGGAAACAGTGAGAAACTTTATTTTCTTAGGCTCCAAAATCACTACAGATGGTGCCTGCAGCCATGAAATTAAAAGATGCTTGCTCCTTGGAAGAAAAGCTATGACCAACCTAGGTAGCATATTAAAAAACAGAGATATTACTTTGCCTACAAAGGTCCATCTAGTCAAAGCTATGGTTTTTCCAGTAGTCATGTATGGATGTGAGAGTTGAACCACAAGGAAAGCTGAGCACTGAAGAATTGCTGCTTTTGAACTATGGTGTTGGAGAAGACTCTTGAGAGTCCCTAGGACTGAAAGGAGATCCATCGAGTCTATCTAAAGGAAATCAATCCTGAATATTCATTGGAAGGACTGATGCTGAAACTGAAGCTCCAGTACTTTGGCCACCTGATGCAAAAAACTGACTCACTGGAAAAGATCCTGGTGCTGGGCAAGATTGAAGGCAGGAGGAGAAGGTGACAACAGAGGATGAGACAATTATATGGCATCACTGACTCGATGGATGTGAGTTTGATCAAACTTGGGAGTTGGTGATGGGCAGGGAGGCCTGGCGAGCTGCTGTCCATGGGGTTGCAAAGAGTCAGACAAGCTGAGCAACTGAATTGAACAGAAGAGAGTCATTTCTAAAAAAATTGAAGTTCAGTGGATTTACTGTATTCTGTTAGTTTCAGGTGTACAGCTAAGCGATTCAATTGTTTTTCAGATTATATTCCAGATTATAACCTTGTAGGTTATAACAAGGTATTGAATATCATTCCCTGTGCTATGCTATAAATCCTTGATGCTTATCTCTTTTATGTATAAAATCTCCATATTGTTTTCCATAGTGCCTGCACCAATTTATGTTCCCTCAACAGAGTAGAACAATATTCTTTTCTCCACATCTTCTCCAGCATTTATTTTTGTAGACTTATTGATGATAGACATTCTAACCCATGTGAGGAGTTATCTCATTGTGATTTTGATTGTATTTCTCTAATAATTACTGCCATTGAGCATCATTTCATGTGTCTGTTGGCTATCAGTACGTCTTTGGAAAATTTTCTGCTTAGGCCTCTTGCTCACTTTTTGATTGGTTTGTTTAGTCATTTTTTCTTATATTGATTATGAGCTGTTTGTATTTTTTTATATTAACTTCTTGTCATTCACATAATTAGCAAATATTTTCTCCCATTCTGTAGGTTATTTTTCTTTCATTGATTTCTTTTGCTATGAAAAAGTTTTTAAGTTTGATTAGGTCCCATTTGTTTTTGCTTTAATTTGTTTTGCTTTGATAGCTGATCTAAGAAAATATTGCTAGAATTATTTCAGAGAATGTTTTGGCTATGTTCTCTTCTAGAAGTTTTATGGGGTAATGTCTTATATTTAGGGCCTTAAACTATTTTGGGCTTATTTTTGTATGTGTTACAAGGGAGAGTTTTTATTTCATTGATTTATATGTAGCTGTCCAGTTTTCTTAACACCACTATGGAAGAGAATTTTTTCCATTGTGTATTCTTGCCTCCTTTGTCATAGATTAATTGACCATGAGTGCATAGGTTTATTTCTGTCTCTATGTTCTGTTCCATTGATCTATATGTCTATTTTGTGTGTGTGTCAGTATCATGCTGTTTTGATTCATGGAGCTTTGTAATATAGTCTAAAGTCTGGACCTGTTATGCCTCCCATTCTGTTCTTTTTCCTCAGGACTGCATTGACAATTCTGGTCCTTTTGTGACTCTATATAAATTTCAGGATTATTTGTTCTCTTTCTGTGAAAAATATCCAAGGTATTTTGATAGGGATTGCATTAAATATGCAGATTGCTTTGCGTAGTATGGCCATTTTAATAATATTAATTCTTCCAATCCAAGAGCATGGGATATCTTCCCATCCCTTTGAATTATCTTCAATTACCATTATCAATGTTTTATAGTTTTCACTGTATAGGTCTTTCACCTTTTTGGTTAAATTTATTCCTAGGTTTTTGTTTCATTTGGTTTTGCTTTCTGGGCATAATGTTAAATGGGATTTTCTTTTTTTACTTTTTCTTTTTGATATTTTGTTATTATAAACAATGCAACAGAGACTTCTGTATATTAATCAATTAACTGCTATCTTGCTGAATTAATTTATTAGTTCTAATACCTATTGTGTGGAGACTTTAGGGTTCTCTATATGACATACCACGTCATCTTCAAACAGTGACATTTTTACCTCTTCCCTTGCAATTTGTATACCTCCTATTTCTTTTTCTTATCTGACTGCTCTGGCTAAGACTTCCCATACTATGTTCAATAGAGATGATTAAGTGGGCATCCTTGGCTTGTTCCTAAATTTAGCAGGAAGGCTGTCAGCTTTTCACTGTTGAGTATTATGTTGGCTATGGGTTTGCCATAAATGGCTTTTATTGAATTGAGATATAGTCCCTCTATATCCACACTTTAGTGAGAGTTTTTATCATGAAAGGATGTTGAATTTTGTCCAAATTTTTTTTTTTTGCAACCTTTGAGATAATCTTGTGGTTTATATCTTGCCTTTTGTTAATGTGGTGTAGCACATTGATAGGTTTGCTTATGCCAAACCATTCTTGTGTCCCTGAAATGAATCCAAATTGATCATGGTATGTGAGCTTTTTACATATTGTTGGATTTGGTTTGCTAATATTTTGTTGAGGATTTTTGCATCTCTATTAATCAAGGATATTACCCTGTAATTTTTGTTCTTTGTAGTGTTTTGTCCAGTTTTGGTATCAGGGCAATAGTGGTTTCACTGAATGTTTTGGCAAGTGTTTCTCCTCTTCAATTTTTTGGAATAGTCAAAAAAGGATATATAAGTTTATCTTTTTACATTTGATGCAGTTCCAAGGTGAAGCTGTTAAGTCCTGGACTTTTGTTTGCAGGGAGTTTTTATTAATAAATTACAGATTCTATTTCACTGCTAGTGATCAGTCTCTTCAAATATCTATTAATATTTCTTCTTGATTCAATTTTGGCAGGCTGCAAGTTTCTAGAAATTTGTCCATTTTTTCTAGGTAATCCTATCTGTTGACATATAACTATTCATAGAAGTGTCTCATTCTTTTGTGTATTATTGTGGCATCAGTTGTGCTTTTTTTCCTATTTCATTTCTTTTTTGTTGTTTTTTCTTTGGAGGGGGTCCCCTCTTTTTTATTTTTGGTGAACCTGGCTAGAGGTTTGTTGATTTTATTTATCTTTTCAATAACCAGTTCTTGTTTTTATTGATCTTTTCTGTTGTTTTTTCATTTCTGTGTTATTTATTTTCTCTCTGATCTTTATTATTTCCTTCCTTCTGCTGACTGGGTTTTGTTTGTTCTTTTTCTAATTCTTTTAGGTGGTAAGTTAGGTTGTTTATTTGAGATTTTTCTTGTGTCTTCAGGAAGACCTGTCATTATGAACTTCCTTCTTAGAATTGCTTTAGCTCTATCCCATAGATTTTATAAGGTTTTGTTTTCATTTCCATTTTCTTGAGGGATTTTCTGATTTCTTCTTTGATTTCATCATTGATGTTTGCTCTCCATGGTTTTGTTCTGATCCCATTTTTCTGTGTTTAATTTCTAGCTTTAACCATTACAGTCAGAAAAAAAATACTTGAAATAATTTCTATCCTTTTAAATTTGTTTTGTGAACTAGTATGTGCTCTATCCTAGAGAATGTTCCTTGCATACTTGTAAAGAGTCTGTATTCTAATTTTTTGGATATAGTATCATATAGATATAAATTCAGTCCAACTGGTCATTAGGATCTCTGTTGCCTTATGATCTCTCCATTAATGTCAGTAAGGTGTTAAAATTTACTATTATTGTATTATGATCAATTTCTTCCTTTATGCCTGTATTTGTTTTATATAGTTAGGTGTTTCTATATTGGATGTATATATGTTATGCATCCCTTTATACAATACAAGAATATCCCCTTCTTGTATTGATCTCTTTATCATTAGATAATGCCTTTCTTTGTCTTTTTTTAATGGCCTTTGTTTTAAAGTCTATTTTGTCTGATGTGAGTATTTGCTACAGCCTCTCTCTTGTCTTTTCCATTTGCATGAAATATCTTTTTCCATCCCCTTGCAATCTGGAGTCCCAGTTGGGAAAGGGTCCTGGGCAGTGTGTCCATTCCACGAATGATACTTCAGATCTCAGATTTGAGGGCTCCTGTTTATAATTCCAGGCTGCAAACTGGTATTATCATCAGATTGCATGCAAAAATGCAACTCTGTTTTTGTTTTATTTTATTTTATTTTTTTAACTTTAACAATGTTATTTGCTTCACCTTGTGAATCATAAGACTTCTTAGACTTCAGGAGCCTAAGGAGGCCTCCAGGGGCTCAAGAAAATTATATGATTTCATCTAAAGTGCCACTTGATTTGCTAGTAACAATTAGTGTGTTTTGTAAGTAGGCACATGGTCTGGGCAGTGTTCAGGCAGATCAGAAGCAGCTGAAAGGCCTGCTTTCCTGCTTCTGAAGCCTGAAGAAGACTACTCCTGAACAGGACTACTACTTTCCTTGACAGCAGCATATCATAAGTTTTTGTTTTATTATGTCATCTGTCACTCTATGTCTTTTTATTGGAGAATTTAGTCCATTGATATTTGAAGCAATTATTGATAGGTATGGTATTTATTGCCATTTAAATCTTTATTTTCCAAATGTCTTTGTAGTTCTCCTTTGTTCATCTCTTCTTGTTATTATTTTTCCTTTTGTGTTTTGACCATTTTCTTTGCAGTATGCTTGAGTTCTTTCCTTTTTGCTTTTTTTTTGGGGATCTATTGTATGTTTTTAATTTGTACTTACCATGGAGTTCGAGTATGTTGACCCATAACTGTATTACTTTTTTAAACTGATAGTCATTCAAGTTAAAATATAGTCTAAATTAATTTAAAATATATATATATAGTCTAAATGATTTACATTTTTATACTCCTCCTATATTTTGTGATTTTGATATCCTATTTTAAAACTTTGTACTTATCCTTTTACTATTAATTATAGTTAAAAATCACTTTTTACAATTTTTTAATTGCTTTTTAATCTATTTTCTGGCTTATTAAAGAGATAGTCAATCTATTGACAGGTGTCAGCCAAAAAATATAGTCACAACCTGAAAGTAGAGAATTATTTTATTTGGTGAGAGTGTTTAGGACTCTGAGCCCAGGAAGCAGCATCTCAGTGGCTCTGAGAAAACTGCTCCAAGGAGGCCAAAGGGAAAATCAGGCTACTAACAAGTTTGCAGCAAAGGTGTGTCCAGTATTTTTGGTGTGAAGGCTGGTTGGTTTTGATACAGACGCTGTGCAGAGTTTGCTGGCTGTTATCTCCTTGACAGGGTGTATGGTTTGTGTTAGAGGATTTAAATCCTGTTCAGGAATGAGGCAGGGCTTCCTCTCTGATCTGTTGTTATTGCAACCTATTGTGGCAAGGTTTGCCCCCAGTTTTTGGAGAAGAAGCCCTCAGGCACAGATTCTATCAGCCTCCATTGTGTTTGAGTGCAAGACCTGCCACAAAGGATGTGATTACTAAAGCAAGTGAAGTCCATGTTAACACAGAGGACCCATCAGCCTCCTGTGTACACACCTGTGATTCCACTCAGAAGCAGCCCAAGTTTGCATCTCTTTACCTCTTGTGTTCATCCCAGATAGAGTACAAGGCTATGGTTAGGGGTCAGGGCATTGTGACTGCAGGAATTGAGGTGGCTGTGCTGCCCCCAAATCTGGGCTGCCTCTGTGGCAGACTTCTCCCAGGATTTATCCACTCCAGATCTAACGTAAGCTATGGTGTGAAGTGGCTAGGGTGGAGGCACTCTCACTGGAAAATAAACTGCTGAGTTCTCCTGCCCAGGGCCTGTTTGCCCAAAATTCAGAGCTTAGCCACTGAGCCCTCTTGTGGGGCTGCCCTGTGCACACACTGATGATATTCACAGCAGATGAATATAGATGTCAAGGCTATAAATTAGTGTCACAAATTCACTGAGTTCCATACAAACCATTCTCTCTAAGGGCAATAATAGGCATAGTTAATAAAGCACCCAGCCTTGTCTCATAATATTATCAGGTTGATCATTTTTAGTATGATTTAATTGTTCCCAAACATAGAGGACCTTTTAAACTTAAATGAACATAGACTCATGTTAACCATATAGATCCATCCCATAATTGTGGGAGCTTTCCTTTTAATAGATGAGAGGTTAGTTTCTTGATTGAGACTTAGCTTGTCATGCTGATTGAGTTTGAATGACTCTAAGAGGAAACTCTGCAAGGAGATAAAACCAGTCTATCCTAAAGGAAATCAGTCCTGAATATTCATTGGAAGGACTGATGCTGAAGCTGAAACTCCAATACTTTGGCCACCTGATGAGAAGAACTGACTCATTTGAAAGACGCTGATGCTGGGACAGAGTGAAGGCAGGAGGAGAAGGGGACAACAGAGGATGAGATGGTTAGATGGCATCACTGACTTGATGGACTTGAGTTTGAGTAGACTCCAGGAGTTGATGATGGACAGGGAAGCCTGGCATGCTGCAGTCCATGGTGTTGCAAAGAGTCAGACATAACTGAGCAACTGAATTGAACTGAAGAGAAAACTTAATCTATGGCCAGCATCAGAGCACGTATTATTAACTGGCCAGGTGAGAGGATCCCTTCTAGTAATATCATGAATAGACAGAACAGGGCTGAACTCTTATCTAAAATAAATTTCCTAGGGGGTATCCAGTCAGAGCCCAGGAGGACAGAACTCCACTAAGGTAACCCAGAAGTACTAGACACAGGTAACTGGCCACAACCCAACAATTGGATTGAGTTTTAAACTAGCATAGAATCGTGTCCATGATAGAAAACATTTGATTGACAGGCACAGGTCCAAGGAATCAAGAAAGCATAAATGATCATATGAATCAGATCAGCATCTGGCAAGCTGTCTACTTCTGATGTTGTTTTCTTCTCATCATAGTGTACTGCAACTTCCTCTTTGAGGAAGGTTTTAAGGCGAATTTGAGGTCAGCAGGCCTCTCTATAGACCAGTTCAGCTTAGGGGCCTTTGGAAGTGGGAGTTAATTCAAGAGTCAATTTCCCTTCAGTTTCACTGTGCATGAGTCAGTTAAGAGTACCTGACAGAAAGGTCCTTCCATTCAGGTTGGAGACAGTTTCTTAAATTATGTCTTTTTCCAGTCTTGGTTTCAGGTTGTATGTGAGGCATCTGATCTTCATCCAAAGACAAATTACTGAGATAAGCTTCAGAAACAAATCTAGAGTGTCCTTTAATAATTTAATTAAATTCTACATTAATATATCCTAATAGCAAAGAACTACCTAGGAAAAGATTCTTAGCAGATACAGACCTCCATTAATAAACTGGAGTTTCAGTTCAGTTCAGTTCAGTCACTCAGTTGTGTCTGGCTCTTTGTGACCCCATGAATCGTAGCACGCCAGGCCTCCCTGTCCATCACCAACTCCCGGAGTTTACTCAAACTCATGTCCATCGAGTCAGTGATGCCATCCAGCCATCTCATGCTCTGTCGTCCCCTTCTCCTCCTGCCCCCAATCCCTCCCAGCATCAGGGTCTTTTCCAATAAGTCAACTCTGTTTAACATTCATTAAAACATCTTTTTCTCTCTAAGATCACCATCATTTTTACATGTCTGGTCTCAATAAACTTGGCCTGATGATTTATATAGCCATAATTGATCATAGACTTTTTTGCTATGCTGAAACTTTTAGAGTCACAGACTGAGGGCTAGGAAAGTCGTGTCAAAGGCTTATCACAGATTTTGCCTAACAGATCTAAGTGAATTCCTCCCTTCTCAAGGGCTCCAAAATGCCTTGAGATTTCTGTACCTGCTAGAAAGATAACTTTCTTAACTTATCTGATTAAGTTACTGGAAACTAAGAGTTTCCAATCTCTGGAGGGTTCACAGATAGAGAGAAAAGATAAATGTTTTAATTTGTTTATAAAATATAATTTTACCAAATTACATAATTAGTTTGAGGGCAAGGTTTTTTTCTTACACCTGGAAAACACAGATTCAAACCAGTAATTTTTCAGATAGAAACAATAAAATTTATAAGCATATTCTCCAATTCATTCAGTCTTTTTGTTAAATTTTGTGAATTCATCAGGTTTTCCATTAGAATCCTTACCAAGTTCAGAAACTAGTGTTTATCCAAAAGTTGTTTCTATAAAGCTTCTTGAAGAGGAAGCATTTTTGTGAAACTTGGTTAGTACTATGACAATACTTTGAGATAATAACTAGAATTATGACTGATAACATTTTACCCAAACATATCAGAATTTTAAAAACTCCATATAGTTTCTAGGATATCTATGTTACTAATATTTACCACATAATATCTCTTATCCTTATTAATCAGGGGTCAAACAGATGTGCTATACATATATATTGGTCTTGGGTGCAATCTCTAAAGGATGGAATGATCTCTGTTTGTTTCCAGGGCAAACCATTCAATATCACAGTAATCCAAGTCTATGCCCCACCCACTAATGTGAAGAAGCTGAAGTTTAATGGCTCTGCTGTTGCTGCTGCTTCTGCTGCTGCTAAGTCGCATCAGTAGTGTCTGACTCTGTGCGACTCATAGATGGCAGCCCACCAGGCTCCTCTGTCCCTGGGATTCTCCAGGCAAGAGTACCGGAGAGGGTTGCCATTTCCTTCTTCTGAATGGCTCTATGATGACCTAAAAGACCTTCTAGAACTAACATGCAAAAAAAGATGTCCTTTTCGTTATTTCCAGGGGACTGGAAGGCAAAAGTAGGAAGTCAAGACATACCTGGAGTAACCGGCAAGTTTGGCCTTGGAGTAAAAAATGAAGAAGGGCGAAGGCTAACAGAGTTTTGCCAAGAGAACGCACTAGTCATAGCAAACACCCTTTTCCAACAACATGACAGAGAACCCTACACATGGACATCACCAGATGATCAATACCGAAATCAGATTGATTATATTCTTTATATATAAGGAAGATGGAGAAGCTCTAACAGTCCTCAAAAACAAGACCAGGAGCTGAATGTGGCTCAGATCATGAACTCCTTATTGCCACCAGTGCCAGTGAAGTTGCTCAGTCATGTCTGACTCTTTGCGACCCCACAGACTGTAGCCCACCAGGCTCCTCCATCCATGGAATTTTCCAGGCAAGAGTACTGGAGTGGGTTGCCGTTTCCTTCTCCAGGGGATCTTCCCGACCCGGGGATCAAACCCAGGTCTCCCGCATTGCAGGTAGACGCTTTACCGTCTGAGCTATCAGGGAAGCCCACATTCAGACTTAAATTGAAGTAGGGAAAACCATTAGACCGTTCAGGTATGACCCACATCAAATCCCTTATGATTATACAGTGAAAGTGACAATAGATTCAAGGGATTAGATCTGATAGACAGAGTGCCTGAAGAACTATGGATGGAGGTTCGTGGCATTGTACAGGAGGCAGTGATCAAGATCACCCCCAAGGAAAAGAAATGCAAAAATGCAAAATGGTTGTCTGAGGAGGCCTTACAAATAGCTGGGGAAAGAAGAGAAGCTAAAGGTAAAGGAGAAAAGGAAAGATATACCCATCTGAATGCAGAGTTCCAACTAATAACAAGGAGAGACAAGAAAGCCTTCCTCAGTGATCATTGCAAACAAATAGAGGAAAACAATAGAATGGGAAAGACTAGAGATCTCTTCAAGAAAATTAGAGATACCAAGGGAACATTTCATGCAAAGATGAGCACAATAAAGGACAGAAAATGTATGGACCTAACAGAAGAAGATACTAAGAATAGGTGGCAAAAATACACAGAAGAACCATACAAAAAAGATCTTAATGTCTCAGATAACTATGATGGTGTGATCACTCACCTAGAGCCAGACATCCTGGAATGTGAATTCAGTTGGGCCTTAGAAAGCATCACTACAAAGAAAGCTAGTGAAGGTGATGGAATTCCACCTGAGCTATTTCAAATCCTAAAAATGATGCTGCGAAAATGCTGCATTCAAATTGCTGACAAATTTGGAAAACTCAGCACTGGCCACTGGACTGAAAAAGGTCAGTTTTCATTCCAATCCCAAAAAAAGGCAATGCCAAAGAATGTTCAAACTACCACACAGTTGCACTCATCTCATATGCTAGGAAAATAGAGCTCAAAATTCTCCAAGCTAGGCTTCAACAGTATCTGAACCAAGAACTTCCAGATGTTCAAGCTGGATTTATAAAAGGCAGAGAAACCAGAGGCCAAATTGCTAACATCTTTTGGATCATAGAAACAGCAAGAGAGTTCTAGAAAAGCATCTACTTCTCCTTTATTGATTACACCAAAGCCTTTGATTGTGTAGATCACAACAAACTGTGGAAAATTCTTCAAGAGATGGGAATACCAGACCACCTGACCTGCCTCCTGAAAAATCTATATGCAGGTCAAGAAGCAACAGTTAGAACCAGACATGGAACAATGGACTGGTTTCAAATTGTTAAAGGAGTATGCCAAGGCTGCACATTGTCACCCTACTGATTCAACATGTATGCAGAATACATCATGTGAAATGTCAGGCTGGATGAAGCACAAGCCGGAATCAAGGTTCTGGGAGAAATATCAATAACCTCAGATATGCAGATGACACCTCCCTTATGACAGAAAGCAAAGAGGAACTGAGGAGCCTCTTGATGAAAGTGAAAGAGGAGAGTGAAAAATCTGGCTTAAAATGCAACATTCAAAAAATGAAGATCATGGCATCTGGTCCCATCACTTCATGGCAAATAGATGGGGAAACAATGGAAACAGTGAGAGATGTTATTTTCTTGGGCTCCAAAATCACTGCAGATGGTTACAGCAGCCATGAAATTAAAAGACATTTGCTCCTTGGAAGAAAAGCTGTGACCAACCTGGACAGCATATTAAAAAGCAGAGACATTACTTTGCCAACAAAGTCCTGCTAGTCAAAGATAAGGTTTTTCCAGTACTCATGTATGGATGTGAGAGTTATACCATAAAGAAAGCTGAACACGGAAGTATTGGAGTTTTTGAACTGTGGTGTTGGAGAAGACTCTTGTGAGTCCCTGGGACTGCAAGGAGATCCAACCAGTGAATCCTAAAGGAAATCAGTCCTGAATATTCATTAGAAGAACTGATGCTGAAGCGGAAGCTCTAATACTTTGGCCACCTGATGTGAAGAACTGACTCATTGGAAAAGAACCTGATGCTGGGAAAGACTGTAGGCAGGAACAGAAGGGGATGACAGAGGATAAGATGGTTGGATGCCATTACTGACTCGATGACGTGATTTTGAGCAAGCTTTGGAAGTTGGTGAAGGACAGGGAAGCCTGGTGTGCTGCAGTCCATGGGGTTGCAAAGATACAGACATGACTGAGCGACTGAACTGAACTGAACCTTCTTGCTGGGGGTTGGATCAGATTCATCTGTAGAGTTAGGGAGAATGAAGCAGTAAGCAACTGAAATCAAAAGTCAGAATAGAGAGGGAGAGGGAATGGGGTAGTAAAGTGAAGGGGCCTTCAGTCTCATAAAACACCTTTGGGAAGGGTCAGCCTTTGGAAGGGGTGTGTTAATCTTCTATTCACAGGTGGGAAGAATCAGATTATTTCTCTATGATCTGAATAAAATGAAAGTGAAAGTCATTCAGTCGTGTCTGACTCTTTGTGACCCCACAGACTACACAGTCCATGGAATTCCCCAGGCCAGAATACTGGAGTGGGTAGCCTTTCCCTTCTTCAGGGGATCTTCACAACCCAGGGATCAAACCAGGTCTCCCGAAATCCAGGTGGATTCTTTACCAGCTGAGCCACAAGGGAAGCCCAAGAATACTGGAGTGGGTAGACTATCCCTTCTTCAAGGGATCTTCCCAACCCAGGAATCGAAACAGAGTCTCCTGCATTACAGCAGATTCTTTACCAACTGACCCATCAGGGAAGCCTGATCTGAATAAAGGTACTTTAATTTATAGTCAGGCAGAGAGGCAGGGTCCTCTGAATCAGGCCATTATGTATGATTGTAATAACAAAAACAACAAAAAGCAAGTCAAAGAAACAGTTTCCCACATGGGGAAATTTATGATTTTTTTTCTGCCTTGATGTTATTTTAATAATTTCATTTATTTATCTTTGAGTGTGCTGGGTCTTCCTTGATGCTCAGGTCTTTCTACAGTTGCAGCAAGTGGGGGCTATTCTCTAGTTGTGGTGCATGGGCTTCTCTTTTTGTGGATCAAGGCTCTAGAGTTGAGGGCTTCAATATCTGTGGGGCCTGGGCCCAATAGTTGCAGTTCCTGGGCTCTAGAGCACAGGCTCAATATTTGCAGCACACAGGCTTAGTTGCTCCATGGCCTGTGGGATCGTCCCAGGCCAGGAAAGAATCCAAGTCTCCTGCATTGGCAGGAAGATTTTTTACTACTGAGCCACCAAGGAAACCCTTATCATTATTATTAAGTGATTACCATGTGTCAGAAACTGAGGCCTACAGAGGTATGTAAATTGCCCAGTATCACACAGTTAACAAGTGATATACACAAACCCAGATTTGCTGACTCCAGAGTTTAGGCTCTTAAGGGTAAATGTATATAGTCTCAAGATAGACTTGAATGGAACGTATATTATGGAAGCAGAGAGAAAATTCTTGATGCAGAAAGGCAAGAGAGAGCACTAACAGAGTAAAAAGGGATCAAGAATGATATTATTACTAAGAAAGTGACATACGTAGCTTTTTAAAAAGTAAAAGCTTGGTAAGCAAACAAGGAGATAGGGAGAACATTACAAGTGAAAATAAGAATACAAACTACAAATATGCAACATGTGGCTAGCTCACAGAGGGCTTAAGGAGACCCCACATCAAAAATATCTGAACGCCTCTCATCAACCATCAACTTAACCAAGAGTTTATCTTCCCCAAAGGTATAATTCTAAATAAGGAGAAATCTAGGAAACAGGTCACCTACCTTTTTATTAATGTATTTAATAATTAAAGACTGAGTGCTTACTCTTTGTCAGACACTTCCTGGTTATTGAGTGGAAACAGCATAGAAGATGGGGTGGGAAAAAATAAAAGAAAATGGGGTGGGGAAGTAACTAAATCAGTAAATTTGTTAATAATATATAGGAAGAATATCAGATAGTTATAAGTTCTAGAGGCAAGAGGAAAGGAATAGGAAAGTAGAAATTGGTAATAACATGAAGACAAACTTGTGTTTGGTCTTTGGGTTAAGCTATTCTCTCCTCTGCTTTTAGCACTCATCAAATTAAAGTCATTTTAAAAGATAGTGTACTGAACATATATGTCTATTCTTATTCCTCTTCAAAATATCAGCAAATGATATAGTAGACATTAACAACAACAACAAAAAGTCTTAAACCCACAAGGACAAAGAGGACAGAAGAAAAGACAACAGCAGATAAGCTGCCAACCAAATTTTGCAAGATAAAAATATTTCAAAAAGTGGTGACTGAATTAACAGAATTGAGAAAGCTGCAACCTCAGTGTGGAAAGTCAGAGATCAAAATAAATCACCAGAGAAAATAAAATAAAGCCAAAGGAAACAGACTAAGCAGAGACCAAAAGAAAACATTTAAAATAATGATGTCAACAATAATAATGTCATCATAAAGATAATGCAATAATATATTCATAGAACAAGAACAATATACCATGAAAGGAAAACAACAACAGCAAAAACCTCTTGGAAATAAAAGTATGATAGCAAAATTTTTTAATTCAATAGAAACATTGAAATGTAAAATTGAGGAAATCTACTAAGATGCATAACCAACACATAAAGAGATATAAAATGGGAGGGGCTTCCCAGGTGGCGCTAGTGGTAAAGAACCCACCTGCCAATGCAGGAGACAGAAGAGATGCAGGTTTTATCCCTGGGCTGGGAAAATCCCTTGGAGGAGGGCATGGCAACCCACTCCAGTATTCTTGCCTGGAGAATCCCATGGACAGAGGAGCCTGGCAGGTTACAGTCCATAGGGTTACCAAGGGACACAACTGAAGTGACTTAGCAGGCACACATACATAAAATAGGAGATAAATAATAGAAAATTCAGAAGGTATCTAAAAGAGCTCTCATCCAATCTTAATGCATTTCAGGAAGAAAGCAAAGAAATGGAAGAAATGAAATCCACAAAGAAAAAAAATTACAGAAAAAACCCTACCATTGAAAAGTGAGTATTCATAATGAAAGAGCCCACAGCGAGAGAAAAATTCACATCATTATAAAGTTTTATGAAACCAGATATTAAAAAAAGGATCTGACAAGCATTCAGGCAGGAAAAAAGCAAGTAGTTTCAAGACAAACATTTAGGAATGAAAATGGCTTTAGACTTCTCAACCACAACTCTGGAATCTAGGAGATGATGCAAAAATGTTTCCCAAATTCTCATGGAAAATTATTTCCAGCCATAAAATATGATATCCAGGCAAAGTATTAAGTAAATATGAGAGTAAAACAAAAGCACTTTTAGACTTGAAAGTTCTCAAAACTTTTTCTTGCTTTGCCTCCTTTTTTGGGAGACTGTTGGAGAATGTGATCTACCAAATCAAAACGTTTATTGCCGGGGCTGGTGCACTGGGATGACCCAGAGGGATGGGATGGGGAGGGAGGTGGGAGGGGGGTTCAGGATGGGGAACATATGTAAATCCATGGCTGATTCATGTCAATGTATAGCAAAAAACCACTACAATATTGTAAAGTAATTAGCCTCCAACTAATAAAAATAATTGGGAAAAAAAAGTTTATTGAGAAAGAAAGAGATATGGTATGACTGACACAGTGGACTGGCTCACAAATAATTTCTATAACCACTTCCTAATGTGTTTCTCTGGCTATATAGAGGTTGGAAAGCTAAAAACTACATTTACCCAATTCTCTTGAAACTGACTTCAGCTTTGTTCATCAGAAGAATACACACAAGAGCTGAATTAAGAATTGAGTGGAGAATGAGTATATAACCTGCACAGCATCTGTTTTTGCTGATATGGGTAGAGCAAGTGACATGACTGTGGAGCCAACAGCTGCAGTAGCAGCATCCTGATTCCTGGGTCAAAGCTAAGAGGACATGCCCCTGGAGACCACAGATGTAACCTGGCTTTCTGAGTTGCCAGTGTCTTGATTAGGACAGGATTGGCAGCACCAGTAGCCATTCTTTTTCTGTGAGTCACCACATGAAGGCCCCACCTAGAGCCTGCTTCTCCATCCCTTTAGGTGCTTTTTTTCACCACTGAATTCCTACATTCAGTCATTTTCTGCTTAAAATAGCTGGAGTGATTTCTGTTGTCTACCTGTACCCAAAATTATTGTAGGCAATGTTGAAGGGTAAGAATCTGGGGTCATGTGAGCTGCATTTATTTGAAAGGAGTGGGGATGCGTTACAATTAGAAGATGGGATACTAAGAATCCAGTCAATGGCATGTTACTTAAACGAACACCTGTGTGAACTAAAATGAAGTGCCTCTCATAGGCACAGCTTTGGTGGAACGAGGAGCAAAAGCTGTATCGTAGTGTGATTTGTATAAAGAATATAAGAACTGAGAAGTTAAGGTTCTTTTTTGCTTCCCTGAAAAGTGAAAGTGAAAGTCACTCAGCTGTGTCTGACTCTCTGAGACCTGAAGTATTATACAGTCCATGGAATTCTCCAGGCTAGAATACTGGAGTGGGTAGCCTTTCCCTTCTCCAGGGGATCTTCCCAACTGAAAGGTTGTTGCTGAACGATAAGACACCGGGATTCTTGGCCTCTGGAGGAGACGAATTCAATCTGGGGCCAGAGACGAGGCTGGGTCGCTCAGAGCTTTTCTGTAATAAAGTTTTATTAAAATATAAAGGAGATAGAGAAAGCTTCTGACATAGGCATCAGAGGGGGGCAGAAAGAGTACTCCCCTTCTAGTCTTCAATTGTATGTTATATAGTCACTCACAGTCTGTTAATGAAAAGAAAGGAATGTCTTAGAATTTAGAATGGCACCAGATAATTCATCCCAGGCCATAATGATTGACTTGAATCTTGTAGAAGGGCAGATTCCCACACAAATAGTTTCATTTACATAGATTAGGGAACAATACCTGAGTAAGTAGGTTGGGCCACTTGGTGGAACTTACAGAGTCTGGGGTAAATTAACATATCTTAAGACAAACATTCCCATAAAAAAAATGTATTGGTTAACTCAAGGTTTGAGAATAGTTAGCTTCAGGTGGAACCAGGTGTCATGGCAACACAGCATTTTAAGAGAAACCTCCTTTTAAATTTGTATAGAGAAGAAAAAAAATACCACTAGTTTGTTTCCTCCTGCTGCTTAAGAGATAAAAATATCTGGCACTTGCAGCGTATTTCCTCTGTTTGGAGACCCCTGGCCTTCCTGCCTGTTACCCTCTCACAACCCAGGGATCAAACCCAGGTCTCCCACATTGCAGGCAGATTCTTTACCAGCTCAACCACAAGGAAAGCCCTTGTGCTTCCCTGGGTCCCTTTAAATCCACTGTGTGGCACTAATTTCACCCCCCTAATTCTAGGTAAAATTCAGTCCAGTGCTTGGACTTTTCAGGCCATTCTTAGAAAATGAGGACTCATTTTAATCACTTCAATTCACTTAACACACATTCAATTCAATAATAAAAATCTCCTGTCCAATGATTCAAAGTTGCAGTTTCTCCCCAACCCCCAGCTCTGGCCTGTTGCAGTGAGAAGCCTGCAATTGGGAAAGAAAGAAAGGTAGCTTCTGCCCTCTTCCCTACCTAGTCCATCTCCTTTTCCTCCCTTATCTTGCCAAACCAGGGTCTGAGAACAAGGAAGAGGAATGGGAAACAGAAAAATTCATCCCATGCTGTCAAGGTGATGTGGTGTCATGCTCTTTGGTCTAAGAGAAAGTCATAAACCAATTCTTTTCTTCCTGTCACTTTGGAAGATTTTGTGGGCTCTTCAGAAATCCCATATTACTAGAAAACTATCATTTGTAAATCCCTTGTTATGACTACACACATTTTCATTCCAATCCCAAAGAAAGGCAATGCCAAAGAATGTTCAAACTACCGCACAATTGCACTCATCTCACATGCTGGTAAAGCAATGCTCAAAATTCTTCAATCCAGGCTTTAACAGTATGTGAACCATGAACATCCAGATGTTCAAGCTGGATTTAGACAGGGCAAAGGAACCAGAGATCAAATTGCTAACATCGTTGGATCATAGAAAAAGCAAGAGAGTTCCAGAAAAACATCTACTTCTGCTTTATTGACTATGCCAAAGCCTTTGACTGTGTGGAGCACAACAAACTGTGGAAAGTTCTTCAAGAGATGGGACTACCAGATCACCTGATCTGCCTCGAGAAATCTGTATGCAGGTCAGGAAGCAACAGTTAGAACTGGACATGGAACAACAGACTGGTTCCAAGTAGGGAAAGGAGTCCATCAAGTCTGTATATTATCACCCTGCTTATTTAACTTATATGCAGAGTACATCATGAGAAATGCCAGGCTGGATGAAGCACAAGCTGGAATCAAGATAGCCAGGAGAAATATCAATAACTTCAGATATGCAGATGACACCACCCTTATGGAAGAAAGCGAAGAACTAAAGAGCCTCTTGATGAAAGTGAAAGAGGAAAGTAAAAAGTTGGCTTAAAACTCGACATTCAGAAAACTAAGATCATGGCATCCAGTCCCATCACTTCATGGCAAATAGCTGGGGAAACAGTGGAAACAGCAGCAGACTTTATTTTTTTGAGCTCCAAAATCACTGCAGATGGTGACTGCAGCCATGAAATTAAAGGACTCTTACTCCTTGGAAGAAGTTATGACCAACCTAGATAGCTTATTGAAAAGCAGAGACATTAGTTTGCCAACAAAGGTCCATTTAGTCAAAGCTATGGCTTTTCCAGTAGTCATGTATGAATGTGAGATTTGGGCCATAAAGAAAGCTGAGTGCCAAAGAATTGATGCTTTTGAACTGTGGTGTTGGAGAAGACTCTTAAGAGTCCCTTGGACAGCAAGAAGATCCAACCAGTCCATCCTAAAGGAAATCAGTTCTGAATATTCATTGGAAAGACTAATACTGAAGCTGAAACTCCAATACTTTGGCCACCTGATGTGAAGAGTTGACTCACTGGAAAAGACCCTGATGCTGGGAAAGATTGAAGGCGGGAGGAGAAGGGGACGACAGAGGATGAGATGGTTGGATTGCATCACTGACTCAGTGGACATGAATTTGAGTAAACTCTGGAAGTTGGAGATGGACAGGGAGGCCTGGCGTGCTGCAGGCCATGGGGTCACAGAGTCAGACTCGAGTGAGCAACTGAACCGAACTGAACTGATGACTTACATTGGAATACGTTCTCTGTTATACAGGAAATTCTTTTGAAACTTCCATTGTATCTTGTTACACTTTGGAAAAAATTAAAATTAAAATAATGACTATTTACTAGACTAGATAATTCTTAAGGTCTCTTTCAGCTCTGTAAACTGTGTGTGGATGGTGAGAGGCATATTTGAAGGGGAGAGGGAAATGCTAATGGTGGTGGCATTGTGAAGAGGAGGACAGGTGTGGAGTGATGTGGTCAGGGTTGGGTATAGCAACAGTACTTCCTGTTGACTCTCCCTGAAAGCCTTGGAGGATGGGGCTGAAAGGATGACTGCATAAGAATAGAAGATGAAAGAACTACTGGCTAGACACCATCGTTTTTAAAAAATTAATTTCTTTATTTTATTTGGAGACTAATTTCTTTACAGTGTTGTAGTGGTTTTTGCCATACATTGACATGAATCAGTCATAGACACCATCATTTGAAGAGACCTGAAGAAGATGGTTTAGAAAAAGAGAAAACTTCCTTCTCCATTTTGAGATTTGTAGGATGTTAGGAAAATACTGTTCAATATATTTTACTCTAGAGAGGATTATAATAGTGACTTTTTAACAATACACCAGTTCTCTGCTTTTAATAAAACTAAATGAGCAATCTTTTGCAGTAATTCCAAGAATGTATAATTGAAAAATGTAGGCTACATTCAGGTTGCTTATTCCTAAAATGAAATGCTGCTTGATAGAAAATTTAGCAAAAGCTAAATCATTTCCCCCAAGCATTTAGCTCTGATGAGGTGAATAGGTCCTGAGCACTCTTTGGTAGACTTCCAATCAGAAATAACTGGCATCTGAAAAGGCTTAGACTTGGAAGAGAGCCAATTCTTTCTCCTTCTTCTACCTCAATAATATTGATTTCTGAGCATTATAAAGCAAAATTTTCTAAATGTTTCAGGTTTGGGATTAAAGCAAAATATATTTCTATTTTCACAGTTCAAAAATTCCAACAAAATTGCTTTCTTTAATGATCTTGAAATTGTTTGTGATGATTTGTACCCTGACCTTTGGATCATTTAATTTCCAGTGATGGGGAAAGTGAGGTAAGGAAAAACTGGAGTGATTGATCGTCAAGTTAGTCATTCTCAGTAAAATTGTCAATAAGAAGGTAAAAATTGCATATCATTGATTCAATTTGCATCTCTTTGATTACAAGTGAGGCAGGGCATTTTTTTTTCAGTGCTTAACAGCCAATTATATCTCTTCATTTTTTTTAAAATCTCTTCATTTTTAAGGTACCCATTCATTAGTATCAGAGAAGGCAAGGGCAACCTACTCCAGTACTCTTGCCTGGAAAATCCCACGGATGGAGGAGCCTGGTAGGCTGCAGTCCATGGGGTCGCTAAGAGTTGGACACGACTGACTTCACTTTCACCTTTCACTTTCCGCTTTCATGCACTGGAGAAGGAAATGGCAACCCACTCCAGTGTTCTTGCCTGGAGAATCCCAGGGATGGGGGAGCCTGGTGGTCTGCCGTCTATAGGGTCGCACAGAGTCAGCCACGACTGAAGTGACTTAGCAGCAGCAGCATTCATTAGTAGAACTGGTCTTTTGATAAAACAGATAACAATTTCCAGTAGAGTAGACAAACTATGTTCTGGTCCTCCTCTTTTTTTAATTTGTATTTTAAGGATACATTGCACTTAAATGAGTAGATTACAGGCCTCAGCCATAAAACGAAACAAAAAAAAGTTAACCTTCATCTTAAACGTGAATCACTTTTAGCTATTTCTGTCTGCTGTAAAAGTTCTATATTCTCTTTTCAGACAAGAAAAGTTTCTAAAAAGTCAGGTGTTCTAAACATATATTCTTACCCTTAAAAGACAGATATCAGTGTTTAACTTGCTTATCAATTGTAAATTTATACAAGTTAGCTCATTGAATTGCCTCCATGTATATTCACTTTGAATGGTTGAGAGAGACATTCAGTTTCACTTGATTAAAAATTTTTTCAGGTTAATTTCCTAAAGTCATTCTTTATTACTGAACTTTGTAGCCGTGAAGACTCTTTCATCTATGTGCTAGAGTGAATTCAAAACCGCTTCTTGAAGAGAATCTAGGCTCCAAGAGTATTCCCCTGGTTTACCTCCATGCCTTCTAAGGCTTTTCTGCCTTCAAAGGAGGTTATCAGTGTTATTTCCAGCCCAGTTGACTATTAATATTTATGACTCTAACTTCACACATTCTGAAGGTATTGAGAACAACATTGAATTCACAATACTCGCTCAAAGTGAGACAAATAATATAAATGGAAGGTTGACTGAAGCTCTATTCCTCTAGTTTATGCTAAGATCTATCCTTAGGAAAAGACCAAACCAGAAGAGAGCTAGATCTCAGCCTCTTATCATCTATTCTTGCTGAATTAAGCTCTGACATGATGTCATTATCCTATTCTAAGAGATATTTATATAAAACAATTAAACTCACTGGCCTTTCAGTTCATTGACCTTCTCATCTGCATTGACATTTTTCATCTACACAATCAACTGAGGTACCCACTTTCCAAAGTTACATCCTAGATATCATCACAGAAGAAACTGTACTGCTTCCAAATTCATAAATCAAATATCTTAATTCCTTTGCTGTACACCCAGCTCTTTTACTCAAGTAGCACACTGCCACACTCTTCATCTCATTAAGAGCACCTATCATTTGACACCACCACCACAATTTTCAATCTGTCAAGGTTTTCTAATCTTCACTTTCTTCACTAACCATCTTGGGTACCACGGCCTAAATTTAGAGTGTTAGTCACTCAGTCACATCCAACTCTTTGTGACCCTATGCACTGTAGCCCACCAGGCTTCTCTGGGATTTCCCAGGAAGGAATACTGGAGTGAGTTGCCATTTTCTTCTCCAGGGATCTTCCCAACCCAAGGACTGAACCAGGGCCTCCCACATTGCAGGTAGATTCTTTACTTCCTCAGCCACAAGTTCAGTTCAGTTCAGTTGCTCAGTCATGTCCGACTCTGCAACCCCATGAACCGCAGCACGCCAGGCCTCCCTGTCCATTACCAACTCTGGAGTTTACCCAAACCCATGTCCATTACCAACTCCTGGAGTTTACCCAAACCCCTGTCCATTACCAACTCCTGGAGTTTACCCAAACCCATGTCCATTGAGTCAGTGATGCCATCCAACCATCTTATCCTCTGTCAACCCCTTCTCCTCCTGCCCTCAATCTTTCCCAGCATTATGGTCTTTCCAAATGAGTCAGCTCTTCGCATCAGGTGGTCAAAGTATTGGAGTTTCAGCTTCAACATCAGTCCTACCAATGAACACCCAGGACTGATTTCCTTTAGGATGGACTGGTTGGATCTCCTTGCAGTCCAAGGGACTCTCAGGAGTCTTCTCCAGCACCACAGTTCAAAAGCATCAATTTTTTGGCACTCAGCTTTCTTTATGGTCCAACTCTCACATCCATACATGACTACTGGAAAAGCCATAGCCTTGACTAGATGGACCTTTGTTGACAAAGTAATGTCTCTGCTTTTTAATATGCTGTCTAAGTTGGTCATAACTTTCCTTCCAAGGAGTAAGCGTCTTAATTTCATGGCTGCAATCACCATCTGCAGTGATTTTGGAGCCCAGAAAAATAAAGACAGCCACTGTTTCCACTGTTTCCCCATCTAATTGCCATGAAGTGATGGGACCAAATGCCATGATCTTAGTTTTCTGAATGTCGAGCTTTAAGCCAACTTTTTCACTCTTCTTTCATCAAGAGGCTCTTTAGTTCTTTTTCACTTTCTGCCATAAGGGTGGTGTCATCTGCATATCAGAAGTTATTGATATTTCTCCTGGCTATCTTGATTCCAGCTTGTGCTTCTTCCAGCCCAGCATTTCTCATGATGTACTCTGCATATAAGTTAAAGAAGCAGGGTGACAATATACAGCCTTGACGGACTCCTTTTCCTATTTGGAACCAGTCTGTTGTTCCATGTCCAGTTCTAACTGTTGCTTCCTGACCTGCATACAGGTTTCTGAAGAGGCAGGTCAGATGGTCTGGTATTCCCATCTCTTTCAGAACTTTCCATAGTTTATTGTGATCCACACAGTCAAAGGCTTTAGTGTAGTCAATAAAGCAAAAGTAGATGTTTTTCTGGAACTCTCTTGCTTTTTTGATGATCCAGCAGATGTTGGCCATTTGATCTCTGGTTCCTCTGCCTTTGCTAAAACCACCTTGAACATCTGGAAGTTCACAGTTCATGCATTGCTGAAGCCTGGCTTGGAGAATTTTGAGCATTACTTTACTAGTATGTGAGATGAGTGCAATTGTGCTGTAGTTTGAGCATTCTTTGGGATTGCCTTTCTTTGGGATTGGAATGAAAACTGACCTTTCCCAGTCCTATGTCCACTGCTGAGTTTTCCAAATTTGCTGGCATGTGGAGTGCAGCACTTTCACAGCATCATCTTTCAGGATTTGAAATAGCTCAACTGGAACTCCATCACCTCCACTAGCTTTGTTTGTAGTGATGCTTCCTAAGGCCCATTTGACAAGGGAATCCCACTAATACTGGAGTGGGTCGCCATGCCTTTCTCCAGGGGAATCTTCCCAACCCAGGGACTGAACGCAGGTCCCTGCATTGCAGGCAGTTTCTTTACTGTCTGAGCCACCAGGGAAGCCCAAGAATACTGGAGCAGGTGGCCCTTCCCTTCTCCAGGGGACCTTCCCAGCCCATCAATCAAACTGGGGTCTCCTACATTGCAGGTGGATTCTTTAACAGCTGAGCCACCAGGGAAGCCCTAGATTTATAATCACTCATGTCATTTATAAACCCAGTGGTACATCTTGCTTTAGCTATAGCTTGATGTTTGGGATCAGATAGACAAAAGAGCTGTTTCTTTTCTGGGTTTAAGAGGCTCTGTTTCCTCAAGATTCATTCTACTCTCAGGCAGGATCTCTCCTTTTGATGGCAAGAAGGCTGCACTAATTAGCTTCAAAAATCCAAATCTAACTGAAACAGAGACTCTCTTTATTAACAGCTTTCAATAAAGTCCTGGAACTCACTGAAAGTCATTTGGAGGATGCACATTCCACTCCCCACTCTTATGGCTTGCTACAGCTTAGATATGATGGCTGCTACTTACGCAGCCATTGTGAAGGTGAAAGTCAAATGCAGAGCACGGTAGTACAGCAGTAGAGACAGTGTGTGGGTCCTTACCTTTGTAAAACTGCTCCAATAGTTCTGGAGAATCCAACTACATATTTATTTTACACAAAGATAAATAAATTTCTACCATATTTAAGGCAATGTTATTTTATCTTTTTCTTTTTTATATCACTCACAACCTAATCTAATCCTCATCCATGCAAAATACAAGGTGCTGAAATAAACCATGGCATTTCAGGAGCCACATATAGTATAATAATGCAAAAGCAAATATAAAGACAAAGGAAAAAAAATAGGAAGTGAAGGAAAATCCAAACGTGACCAAAGTATGTATTTTCTATCATAGTCCAGTTCAGTTCAGTTGCTCAGTCATGTCCAACATTTTGAGACCCCATGGACTGCAGAACGCCAGGCTTCGCTGTCCATCACCAACTCCTGAAGCTTGCTCAAAACATGTCCATTGAGTCAGTGATGTCATCCAACCATCTCATCCTCTGTCATTCCCTTCTCCTCCCATCTTCAGTCTTTCCCAGCATCAGGGTCTTTTCCAATGAGTCAGTTCTTTGCATCAGGTGACCAAAGTATTGGAGTTTCAGCTTCAACATTAGTCCTTCCAATGAATATTCAGGACTGATTTCCTTTAGGATGGACTGGTTTGATCTCTTTTCATTCCAAGGGACTCTCAAGAGTCTTCTCCAACACCACAGCTCAAAAGCATCAATTCTTCCATGCTCAGCTTTCTATATGGTCCAACTTTCACATCCATACATAACTACTGGATAAATCATAGCCTTGACTAGACAGAACATTGTTGGTAAAGTAATGTCTCTGCTTCTTAATATGATGTCTAGGTTAGTCATAACTTTCGTTCCAAGGAGCAAGCATCTTTTAATTTCATGGCTGCTGTCACCATCTGCAGTGATTTTGAAGCCCAAGAAAATAAAGTCTGTCACTGTTTCCATTTTTTGCCCCATGTATTTGCCATGAAGTAATGGGACCAGATGCCATGATCTTAGATTTCTAAATGTTGAGTTTTAACCCAACTTTTTACTCTCCTCTTTCACTTTGATCAAGAGGCTCTTTAGTTCTTCACTATCTGCCATAAGGGTGGTGTCATCTTCTTATCTGAGGTTATTGATATTTCGCCCAGAAATCTTGATTCCAGTTTGTGCTTCATCCAGCCCGGCATTTCACATCATGTACTCAGCATATAAGTTAAATAAGCAGGGTGACAACATACAGTCTTGATGTACTCCTTTCCCCATCTGGAACCAGTCTCTTGTTCCATGTCCAGTTCTAACTGCTGCTTCTTGACCTGCATACATATTTCTCAGGAGGCAGGTCAGGTGATCTGGTGTTCCCATCTCTTTAAGAATTTTCCAGTTTGTTGTGATCCATAAGCTCAAAGACTTTGGCTTAGTCAATGAAGCAGAAGTAGATATTTTTCTGGAGCTCTCTTGCTTTTTTGAAGATCGGCAATTTGATCTCTGGTTCCTCTGCCTTTTCTAAATCCTGCCTGAACATCTGGAAGTTCAGGGTTCACGTACTGTTAAAGCCTGGCTTAGAGAATTTTGAGCATTATTTTGCTAGCTTGTGAGATGAGTGCAAATGTGTGGTAGTTTGAACATTCTTTGGCATTGCCTTTCTTTGAGATTGGAATGAAAACTGACCTTTTCCAGTCCTGTGTCCACTGCTCAGTTTTCCAAATTTGCTGACATATTGAGTGTAGCACTTTCACAGCATCATCTTTTAGGATTTGAAATAGCTTAACTGGAATTCCATTGCCTCCACTAGCTTTGTTAGTAGTGATGCTTCCTAAGGCCCAATTGACATCGCATTCCGGGATGTCTGGCTCTAGGTGAGTGACCACAACATCGTGATTATCTGGATCACGAAATTCTTTTTTGTACAGTTCTCCTGTGTATTCTTGCCACTTCTTCTTAATATCTTCTCCTTCAGTTAGGACCACACCATTTCTGTCCTTTATTGTGCCCATCTTTGCATGAAATGTTCCGTTGGTATCTCTAATTTTCTTGAAGAGATCTCTAGTCTTTTCCATTCTATTGTTTTCCTCTATTTCTTTGCATTGATCACTGAGGAAGGCTTTCTTATCTCTGCTTGCTAGTTTTTGGAACTCTGCATTCAGATGGGTATATCTTTCCTTTTCTCCTTTGCCTTTAGCTTCCCTTCTTTCCTCAGCTATTTGTAAGGCCTCCTCAGACAACCATTTTGCCTTTTTGCATTTGTTTTTCTTGGAGATGATTTTGATCATCACCTCCTGTACAATGTCACGAACCTCCATCCATAGTTCTTCTGGCACTCCATCTATCAGATCTAATCCTTTGAATTTATTTGTCACTTCCACTGTATAAGCGTGAGGGATTTGATTTAGGTCATACCTGAATGGTTAGTGGTTTTCCCTACTTTCTTCAATTTATTTCTGAATTTTGCAGTAAGGGGTTCATGATCTGAGCCACAGTTGGCTCCCAGTCTTTTTTTTTACTGACTATAAAGAGCTTCTCCATCTTCAGCTCAAAGAATATAATCAGTCTGATTTCGGTATTGATCATCTGGTGATGTCCATGTGTAGAGTCTTCTCTTGTGTTATTGGAAGAGGGTGTTTGCTATGATCAGTGAGTTCTCTTAGCAAAACTGTTAGCCTTTGTCCTGCTTCATTTTGTACTCCATGGCTAAATTTGCCTGTTATTCCAAGTATCTCTTGACTTCCTACTTTTACATTCTAGTCCCCAATATGAAAAGGACATCTTTTTTGGGTGTTAGTTCTAGAAGGTCTTTTAGGTCTTCATAGAACCATTGAACTCCAGCAATTTTCAAATTCAACTTTTCTAGCATAAGAATAAATTTAAAATTTATTCTTTAAGCTGTGTGTGTGTATAGGTATGTGTGTATACATAGAGGGGATATGAAATAGTTTAGGCTAGGCATAATGTGATAAGATTATAGTATATGTTAGAAAGATTCTTTAAGTGATATGATGGACATTTTGGAAGTGGACAAGATCAGAGGAATTGAGCTTGTAGCAACTCTAGTGAGATATAAGGATCACAATCAGGGCAACTGGGGATGGCAAAGAGGAGACAAATTTGAAAAATAGTTAATATATACAAGAAAGACTAGACCAAGTCTAGTCAACCTGAATAACTTCTGAAGCTCTAGAGGCAAATTTTGTTGTTGTTGTTTTAGTCACTATGTCGTGTCTACTCTTTTGTGACCCTATGGACCGTAGCCGGTCAGGCTCCTCTGTCCATGGGATTTCCTATCAAGAATACTAGAGTGGGTTTCCATTTCCTTCTCCAGAGGATCTTCTCAACCCAGGGATTGAATCTGTGATTTCCTGCATTGACAAGTAGATTCTTTACCACTGAGCCACCTGGGAAGCCCCACTAGAGGCAAATAGGCTCCATTATAAGACCACAACCAGCTAATGTGAGAGGTTCAAACTCACCATTTCAGAGAGATGACATGAAAAAAAGCAGTTCTTCACGTTGTAGATTTTTCACTCCTCACATATTTACCACTCACAACAGGTTTTAGATTCACGTGCATGTTTTGTCTGAATGAATGTACCTAGTTTATTGGAATGCACACTTATTTAAACCACTATTATTTGTCAGTTATTATTTGGATCAGTTCTTCCTCTTTTAGCAGACAAGATGTCTTCAATTTCTTGCCTCAGACATGCAAGTAACTTTATCTTTCTGCAACTCAACTTAGTGTTTATCTTAAGCCTCCATTCCACCTAATAACCTAACATAGTTATTTAAGGTTTTTTTTTTTCCCCCAGTCACTGCAGATTTAAACTCTTGTCAATTCAGGATTTTTTTCTTCCTTCCTACTTTAGTTCAGGTCATTTAAACTCCTGGATGCTTGTATGAGCTCTTTGTATCATAGATGGGGAGTGGAAATGGTCATTGATCCAACTGAGCGATAACATAGTGAAGGTCTTCATTAACGATTGCAGTCTCATCTCTTAAGTACAAAGCAGCACACAGAGGAAATTCTAAACCTCAGTTGCCCACACCCCCACTGCAAATATAACAAAATTAAAATAATGTCTACATCAGTTCAGTCAGTTCAGTCGCTCAGTCATGTCCGACTCTCTGCGGCTCCATGAATCACAGCACGCCAGGCCTCCCTGTCCATCACCAACTCTCGGAGTTTACTCAAACTCATGTCCATAGAGTAGGTGATGCCATCCAGCCATCTCATCCTCCGTCGTCCCCTTCTTCTCCTGCCCCCCATCCCTCCCAACATCAGGGTCTTTCCCAGTGAGTCAACTCTTCACATGAGGTGGCCAAAGTATTAGAGTTTCAGCTTCAGCATCAGTCCTTCCAATGAACACCCAGGACTGACTCCTTTAGGATGGACTGGTTGGATCTCCTTGCAATCCAAGGGACTCTCAAGAGTCTTCTCCAACACCACAGTTCAAAAGCATCAGTTTTTCGGTGCACAGCATTCTTCACAGTCCAACTCACATCCATACATGACCACTGGTAAAACCATAGCCTTGACTATACGGACCTTTGTTAGCAAAGTAATGTCTCTGCTTTTTAATATGCTATCTAGGTTGGTTATAACTTTCCTTCCAAGGAGTAAGCATCTTCTAATTTCATGGCTGCATCACCATCTGCAGTGATTTTGGACATAAGTTAGAAAATTTTTATTACAGTTTTTAAGTGTAAGTAGACTTCTGCTTCACTTTGGAGGGATTGTCTTATTCAGTAAAGAATTGTAAAGACAAAAAAAAATTTTTTTTAAGTATTGAGAATGGCATGAACATACATTCCAAGCTGACTTCTATTTTTATGCAATTATTTCTATCCACACTATTCATACTCTGGGAAAACTTCACTTGATTCAGTCTCTAGATAATTAAAGGAGATTTTAAATGAGACTAGTTAACTAGTTCAAATCAGAACTTTGGTTCCAGTTTAATCAGTCCCTGACTGTGATCAGGAAATTGAGGATACTGAAGATCTTACTCACTTCATACATACTCCTCAATGGTATATTTCATGACTTTATGGTGAAACCACTAGGAAAATATCCAGTTTTCACGTCAAAATTAATCTTTTATCAACTTAATCCTTGGTAGGAAAAGGTTATGAAACAGTTCATAAAACAAAATTGGAAGTGATAACACACTGTCTCTACTCTCCACATCTAGAATTTTCTTCCTTTAATTTCCAACTGAAGTCTTCAGTCTCCATGTCTAAAGTCAAATATCATTATCTGTTTAAAGGTCCCTATCAGTTATCCTGTTTTGTCTTTTAGACATAATTTATGGAGACCTTAAATTTATTAACAAATATTTATTGACTATCTACCATATGCCAGGTATTATGCCAGGCACTGGGATACTGCTGTGAATAAACAACAACAAAAAATCCATATTCATGGAGCTTGCATTTTCTTGTGCATGCTAACTCACTTCAGTTGTGTCCGACTGTTTGCATCCCTATGGATGGTGGCCCACCATGGGATTCTCCAGCCAAGAACACTGGATGGGTTACCATGCCCTCCTCCAAGGGATCTTCCCAACCCAGGCATTGAAACTGTGTCTCTTATGTCTCCTGCACTGGCAAGTAGGTTCTTTACCACTAGTACCACTTGGGAAGCATTTTCATGTGGGATGTGGACAAAATAAAAATTGCCATATTTTATTTCAAGTTGATAAGTACTATGGAGAAAAATAAAGCAGAGGGGGTAGTTTTACATATTGTAGGGAAGGAAAGCCTCATGGAAACATTTTAGTGAAAACTGAATAAAGTGAAGGAGCGAGCCATGCAAAACAAAGGCGAAGAGCTGTTCCAGAGGAAATGGCGAGTTGAAAGGTTCTGAGGTGGCAGCCTGCTTTGCATATCTGAGAAATACTGAGTACGTTTGTTGCCAGTATGTTTGTTGTGGAGGTATTAAAAGGACAGTAGAAGGTGAGAGCTAAGAGGTAAAGAAAGACTGAGGACTTTGACTTTTGCTGTGAGATTTGAAACCATTTAGATGTTCTTGAGCAAAGAAGTCACATGATCTGACTTATATTTTAACAAGGTCATTCTAGCTGCTAGGTTGAAAATAGCAATGGCAATGCCTAGTAAGACACTATTACAGTAACCCAGACTACATATGATGGTAGCTTGGATCATGGTGGTAGAGGTAAATGTGGCAAGAAGTGGTTATAATCTGGATATATTTTGAATATGTATACATATATAACCTATCAAATTTCTTCAGTTCAGCCACTCAGTCATATCTGGCTCTTTGCAACACCATGGACTGCAGCATGCCAGGCTTTCCTGTACATCACCAACTCCTGGAGCTTGCTCAAACACATGTCCATCGAGTCATGCCATCCAACCATCTCATCCTCTGTGGCCCCGTTATCCTCCTGCTTCCAATCTTTCCCAGCATCAGGGTCTTTTCCAACAAGTCAGTTCTTCGCATCAGGTGACCAAAGTATTGGAGTTTCAGCTTCAGCATCAGTCCTTCCAATGAAAATTCAGGATTGATTTCCTTTAGGATTGACTGGTTTGATCTCCTTGCAGTCCAAGGGATTCTCAAGAGTCTTCTCCAACACCACATTTCAAAACTATCAGTGCTTCAGCTTTCCTTATGGTCCAACTCTGACATCCATGCATGACTACTGGAAAAAACAGCTTTGACTATATGGACCTTTATTTGCAAAGTAACATCTCTGCTTTTTAATATGCTGTCTAGGTTGGTCATAGATTTTCTCCCAAGGAGTAAGCATCTTTTAATTTCATGGCTGCAGTCACCATCTGCAGTGATTTTGGAGCCCCCCAAAACAAAGTCTGCCACTGTTTCCACTGTTTCCCCATCTATTTGCCATGAAGTGATGGAATTGGATGCCATGATCTTAGTTTTGTGAATGCTGAGTTTTAAAAGCCAACTTTTTCATTCTCCTCTTTCACTTTCATCAAGAGGCTCTTTAATTCCTCTCTGCTTTCTGTCATAAGGGAGGTGTCATCTGCATATCTGAGGTCATTGATATTTCTCCTGGCAATCTTGATTCCAGCTTGTGCTTCTTCCAGCCCAGCGTTTCACATGATGCACTCTGCATATAAGTTAAATAAGCAGAGTGACAATATACAGCATTGTCGTACTCTTTTCCAAATTTGGAACCAGTCTGTTTTTCCATGTCCAGTTCTAACTGTTGCTTCTTGACCTGCATACAGATTTCTTAGGAGGCAGGTAAGGTGGTTTTGTATTCCCATCTCTTTCAGAATTTTCCACAATTTGTTGTCATCCACACAGTCAATGGCTTTATCGTAGTCAGTGAAGCAGAAGTAGATGTGTTTCTGGAATTCTCTTGCTTCTTCTATGATCCAGTGGATGTTGGCTATTTGATCTCTGGTTCCTCTGCCTTTTTGAAATCCAGCTTGAACATCTGGAAGTTCATGGTTCACGTACTGTTGAAGCCTGGCTTGGAGAATTCTGAGCATTATTTTTCTAGCATGTGAGATGAGTGCAAATCTGTGGTAGTCAGAACATTCTTTGGTATTGCCTTTCTTTGGGATTGAAGTGAAAACTGACTTTTTCCAGTCCTGTGGCCATTGCTGAGTTTTCCAAATTTGCAGGCATATTGAGTGTAGCATTTTTTATAACATCATTTTTAGGACTGAAATTGCTAGCTGGAATTCTATCACCTCCACTAGCTTTGTTCATAGTGATGCTTCCTAAGGGCCACTTGACTATGTACTCCAGGATGTCTGGTTCTAGGTGAATGGTCACACCATCATGGTTATCTGGGTCATGAAGATCTTTTTTTAATAGCTCTTCTGTGTATTCTTGCCATTTCTTCTTGATATCTGCTTCTGTTAGGTCCATACATTTTCTGTCCTTTATTGTGCCCATCTTTGCATTAAATGTTCCCTTGGTATCTCTAATTTTCTTAAAGAGATCTCTAGTCTTTCCCATCCTATTGTTTTCCTCTATTTCTTTGCAATGATCTCTGAGGAAGGCTTTCTTATCTCTCGTTGCTATTTTTTGGAACTCTGCATTTGGATGGGTATATCTTTCCTTTCCTCCTTTGCCTTTTGCTTCTCTTCTTTTCCCAGCTATTTGTATGGCCTTCTCAGACAACGATTTTGCCTTTTTGCATTTGTATTTCTTGGGCATGGTTTTGATCACCGCCTCCTGTACAATGTCAGAGTAAACATTACACTATGTTAAATGTTATTCAATTTTTTCAACTTTACCCAGAAATTTGAAAGCTGACTGGTCATGCTAATTTCCATGTAAGGACACTGTAGGCCATACGATGAGGAAGGTCACAGGTCCTTTTACCCACACCCAGGATCTCTACACAAAGGGGTACATTTTCATGTTTTTACTGACTCAAACACCACCATTCCTGATTAGCATATTTTTGCTTGTTATTTTATCCCAGCAGTCAACTTATTTAAAACATTACCATTCTCATTTTTTTAAATATACTGAGAATCTATCTAATCATTGAGGGAAAATGTCAGAATATCTAATACATCCTCACAGTATATACACTTTCCAAGAAAAGTGTTTGGAGGAATGAATTCACAGACAACTATTATGCCTTTTGCATTTCTTTTTCTTGGGGATGGTCTTGATCATCACCTTCTATACAATGTCACAAACCTCTGTCCATAGTTCTTCAGCACTCTATCAGATCTAATCTCTTGAATCTGTCACTTCCACTGTAAATCATAAGGGATTTGATTTTGGTCATACCTGAATGGTCTAATAATTTTCTTGCTTTCTTCAATTTAAGTCTGAATTTTGCAATAAAGAGTTCATGATCTGAGCCACAGTCAGCTCCTGGTCTTGTTTTTGCTGACTGTATAGAGAATATAATCTGTGCTTTCTTCAGCTGCAAAGAATATAATCAAACTGATTTCGGTATTGACCATCTGGTGACATCCATGTGTAGAGTCTTCTCCTGTGTTGTTGGAAGAGGGGGTTTGTGATGACCAGTGCATTCTCATGGCAAAACTCTGTTAGCCTTTGCCCTGCTTCATTTTGTACTCCAAGGACAAACTTACCTGTTACTCTAGGTATTTCTTGACTTTCTACTTTTGCATTCCAGCCCCCTATGATGAAAAGGACAGCTTTTTTTGATGTTAGTTCTAGAAGGTCTTGTAGGTCATCATGGAACCATTCAACTTCAGCTTCTTTGGCATTACTGGTTGGGGCATAGATTTAGATTACTGTGATATTGAATGGTTTGCCTTGGAAAGAAACAGAGATCATTCTGTCATTTTTGAGATTGCACCCAAGTACTGCATTTCAGACTCTTCTGTTGACTATGAGGGCTTCTCCATTTCTTCTAAGGGATTCTTGCCCATAGTAGTAGATATAATGATCATCTGAATTAAATTCACCCATTCTGGTTCATTTTAGTTCACTGATTCCTAAAAAATCTATGTTCAGGCTTGCCATCTTGTTTGACCACTTCCAATTTACCTTGATTTATGAACCTAACATTCCAGGTTCCCATGCAATATTGTTCTTTACAGCATCAGACTTTACTTCCATCACCAGTCACATCCACAACTGGGTGTAATTTTCACTTTGGCTCAGCCTCTTCATTCTTTTTGAAGCTATTTCTCCACTCTTCTCTAGTATCATATTGACCACCTACTGACCTGGGGAGTTCATCACTGACTCTCAGTGTCATATCTTTTTGCTTTTTCATATTGTTCATGGGGTTTTAAGGCAAGAATACTGAAGTGGTTTGCCATTCCCATTCTCCCTCCAATGGACCGTGTTTTGTCAGAACTTTCCACCATGAGTCATCCATCTTGGGTGGCCCTACATGGCATGGCTCATAGTTTCATTGAATTAGACAAGGCTATGATCCATGTGGTCAGTTTGGTTAATTTTCTGGGTTTGTGGTTTCCATTCTGTCTGCCCTCTGATGGATGAGGATAAGAGGCTTGTGGAAGCTTCCTGATGGAAGAAGGGACTGTCTGTGGAGGAATCCGGGTCTGGCTCTGATGGGCAGGGCCATGCTCAGTAAATCTGTAATCCAATTTTCTGTTGATGGGTAACTCCCTGTAGTTCCCTCCCTGAGGCCAAACTGTGGTAGGTGTAATGGCAGTGATGGCTACCTCCTTCAAGGACTGATGCCAGCACACCACCCATGGCTTCCAGGGCTGTTGTTTTCAGTGTCCCTGACCCCACAGCAGGCTACTGTCAACCCATGCCTCCACTGGAGACTCCTGGACACTCACAGGCAATTCTGGCTCAGTTTCTTGTGGGGTCACTACTCCTTTCTCCTGGGTCCTGGTGCACACAAGGTTTTGTTTGTGCCCTCCAAGAATCTGTTTCCCCAGTTCTGTGGAAGCTCTATAATAAAATCCCACTGGTCTTCAAAGTCAAATTCCCTGGGGGTTCTCAGTCCCTTTGCCGGATCCACAGGTTGTGGAAACTTTTATGGGCCCTAGAATTTTGTAACAATGCAAGAATTTCTTTGGTATAATTGTTCTCCAGTTTGTGGGTCATCTTCTCGGTGGCCCTATGGTGGAGCTAATGGCGACTTCCTGAAAGAGGATTTATGCCACATGCAGCACCTCCCAGGACTACTACAGCCAGAGCCACTGTCCTATCAAATTTATTAGTGGAACGCTTATGGGAGAAATAAAAAGTGTGGCATCAGGCTGAGATTTCTGAACTGAGCAACTTTTAAGCATTTTTTAAAATGATGTTTCCATTTACTTAAGTGGTGAAAACTGAAAGAAGAGCAAAATTTTTGTTGTCTTCTCACTTGCAAATCACAGCACACATGTATAGATTTAATGCAGCAAACATTGATACTGCATGGAGAATTTCTGAGCATTTTAAGAGAATCTCAAAGTCAGAAGATGCATTAAAAATCACCTAGCCTTTAAAATTTTTTACTTTGACCCAAAAGAAATAAATTTTACATCTTGATCCAGTACAGACAAGTATGAAAATACACATTCAAACACACACACACACAACACACTCACACATAACACACGTCACTGAAAGAAAAGTTTCATGCAACGAACATCCTTATTATGTGTGATGTATTCTGGAGTTTTGTTTTGAATTCTGGTAAGTTTCCCACCAGGTTGATTTTACAACCCCTAGCTTGAAAAACACAGATGCAACTCAACCCTTTTAGTGTCAGATGAAGAAACAAAGATCCAGAGAGAGTAAGTGATTTATAAAAAGTCTCCCAAACTTAGTGGCAATGTTGGGATCAGAACACAAGTCTCTTCAGTTCAGTTCAGTTCAGTCGTTAAGTTGTGTCCGACTCTTTGCAACCCCATGAATCGCAGCACGCCAGGCCTCCCTGTCCATCACAAACTCCCGGAGTTTACTCAAACTCATGTCCATCGAGTCAGTGATGCCCTCCAGCCATCTCATCCTCTGTCATCCCCTTCTCCTCCTGCCCCCAATCCCTCCCAACTTATGGTTAATAAACAAAAAACAGAGTATTCTCCTTTCCAGCATTTTCCATATTTTCTCAGCAGAATGTCCTGAGTAGCAGCTTAAATAGTTTTCTTAAATTAAAATTTACCTATTATCTGCCTTATTTTCTAAGCTTAAATGTCTACAAATACAAACATAACAAAGTATTTTATTAAAATATTAAATTATTTGTACTCAGCTTACATAATTCAAATGTACTTTAAATTAAAGTTATTCATGAATTATTCAAAGACAAATTTTAGCAATCATAAAATTAATCAATTCTAATTCATTATGAACCTCATCGTGTTGTGTGCAGACTGCATATGTATAAAAGTTCAGGTTCATGATAATTATGGCTGACAATTCATTTTCACTCAATGGGCATTTATAGAGTACTACTACCTGTTAGTTCTGTGTGTGCTGGGGAAATAGCAAAGCATTAAGAAGTCCCTTTGGCTTTAAGCCCTTAAGCCCTTCCCTGGAGGCTCAGACGTTAAAGCGTCTGCCTGCAAGGCGGGAGACACAGGTTTGATCCCTGTGTTGGCAAGATCCTCTGGAGAAGGAAATGGCAACCCACTCCAGTATTCTTGCCTGGAGAATCCCATGGACAGAGGAGCCTGGTAGGCTACAGTCCACGGGGTCACAAAGAGTTGGACATGACTGAGCGACTTCACTTTCACTTACTTTCTAGCCTTAAGGAACTTATAATCTAGCAAGAAACAGTCAAACCATAGCCATGATTCAGTGAGATATTTTATAGAAGATATAAGAGATATTGTACAAGTACAGAGTACTCTTTGCTTACCTGCTTTAGTAACACAGATGAGAGACAAATTGATTCTCCTTGAAGAGCATAGATGGTTTAGAAAGACTACAAAGGAGCCTTGGAAGATAAATAGAAATTTGCTAACCATATTTTCATCTGGTAAAAAAGATATAAGGAAAGGGAGAGCAGCATGGGGGGAAAAGCTAGTATAATATAAATAGCATGTCATGTAGAGGAATTACTGATTAGATTACAGATGTCACATTATTATCAGTCATACATGATGCTATTAGGTATTTAGATTTTATCCTAGGGTGAATAAGTCATTGGAGTTGTTTAATAAAATGGAGCCATCAGGGAAGCTCCAATAAAATAATTTTGGAAGCAATGTAGACACAAAATGGGGGTCTGCTATGGATTAAGTTGTTTTGAAGTCCTAACTTCCAGTACTTTAGACGTATATCTTATTTGTAAACCGTCTTTACAGATGATCAAATTAAGATGAGGCCATTCAGTCCAGATGGTGCTAGTGGTGAAAAACTTGCCTGCCAATGCAGGTTTGATCCATAGGTTGGGAAGATCCCCTAGAGGAGGGCACAGAACCCCACTCCAGTATTCTTGCCTGGAGAATCCCAGGGACAGAGGTGCTTGGTGGGGTATGGTCCATAGGATCAGAAAGAGTCAGATACAACTGAAGTGACAGCATACATTCAGTCATAATGCAATATGACTAGTGTCCTTATAAAATAGGAGAAATTTGGAAACAGACACAGACATGTACAGATGGAAGGTTATGTGAAGAGGCTAGGGGAAAATGACATGTGAAGGTGGAGAACTGGAGTGATACATCCATAGTCCAAGTAACTCCAAACAAAGATCACCAGTAAACCACCAGAAGTTAAGAAAGAAGGATGGAATATAGTCTTGCTCACAGCCCTCAGAAGGAATCAAGCTGGGACTTCCCTGGTGTCCATTGATTGAGAACCCACCTTTTAATGCAGGAGACCTAGGTTCCATCCCTGGTCAGGGAATTAAGATCCCACATGCTGTGGGGCAACTACTAAGACCACTCCCTGCAATGAAAGATTCCACATGTCAATTAAGACCCAACACAGCCAAATAAATAAATACAATTTTTTTAAGGAAGCAACCAATTCTACTGACACCCTGATTTTTTATTTCTAGCACTAGAACTATAAGCCAATAAATTTCTGTTATTTTGTTGTTGTTGTTCAGTTGCTCAGTTGTGTCCGACTCTTTGCGACCCCATGGACTGCAGCACCCCACTCTTTCCTGCCCTTCATCATCTTGCAGAACTTGCTTAAACTCATGACCATTGAGTTGATGATGCCATCCAACCATCTCGTCCTCTGTCGTCCCTTTCTCCTCCTGCTTTTTATCTTTCCCAGCATCAGGGTCTTTTTCAATGAGCCAGCTCTTTGCATCTGGAGCTTCAGCTTCAGCATCAGTCCTTCCAATGAATATCCAGGATTGATTTCCTTTAGGATTGACTGGATTGATTTCCTTGAAGTCCCAGAGACTGTCACCACAGCTCAAAAGCATCAGTTCTTCGGCACTCAGCCTTCTTTATGGTCAAACTCTCACATCCATACACGACTACTGGAAAAACCACAGCTTTGACTATACAGACATTTGTCAACAAAGTAAAGTTTCTGCTTTTTAATATGCTGTGTAGGTTTGTCATAGCTTTTCTTCCAAGGAGCAAGCGTCTTTTAATTTCATGGCTGCAGTCACCATCCACAGTGATTTTGGAGCCTAAGAAAATGAAGTTTATCACTGTTTCCATCATCTCCCCATCTATTTGCCATGAAGTGATGGGACCCGGTGCCATGATCTTCGTTTTTTGAAAGTTGAGTTTTAAGCCAGTTTTTTCACTCTCCTCTTTCACCTTCATCAAGCGCTCTTTAGTTTCTCTTCACTTTCTGCTATAAGGGTGGTATCATCTGCATATCTGAGGTTATTGATATTTCTCCTGGCAATCTTGACTCCAGCTTGTGATTTATCCAGTCCAGCATTTTAAGCAATTCCTCTTCTGTTATTTGAAGCCACTCCTTTTGTGGTAGTCTTTTACTTCAGGCCTAGGAAACTAACAGAGATGCCCTTGAACAGTGTAGGCTAAAGTGATAAGAGAATGAAATGAACAGACAGTGATAGTGGGAAGTTCAGAAATGTCATAAATCTATAAGATACTGTTGAAGTAAAGGCAACAAGGCTTAATGATTGGTAGAATACAACAAAGAAGAGTGAAGATTCCAAGATAGATGAAGTTTTTATTCTATCTTAATCAACTGAATGTGGTGTCTAAATTTCCTTACTGTCCTCATTAGATCTCTCCTGAGGTTGAGGACCTTATAAAAAGTCACATGCTTTTCCTCTGACTGGTGGTATCTAACCAAGCCATATTCTGACATCTCATACAAACCTTTCTTTGGGATGGATTCCCCAGTTTTCATTCTGTTAGCTTATAGCTATATCTGCTCCTTCTACCCATTACTCTAAGGCCTGCCTAAATTCCTTTCCATTTTACTTTTGTTCTGGATACTATCTATCAGATTATTAACTAATAATTAGCTCTACATTCTGCCACCTTTAGACCAATTTCACCTCTCCCCTTTATGCAACACAAACTCCTGGCCTCTCAAATCAGTACCAAAAGCTTTCATGTGGCTAAGGAGCTAGGATAGACACTAACACCATTAACCAAATTGTAATACACAGTAAAAGAAAACAGTAAGAAAGCCACCGAATTCATCTTCATCAGCAAATATGGAAAACTCAGCAGTGGCCACACGACTGGAAAAGGTCAGTTTTCATCCAAATCCCAAAGAAGGGCAATGCCAAAGAATGTTCAAACTACCGCACAATAGTGCTCATTTCACATGTTAGCAAATAGTGCTCAAAATTCTCCAAGCCAGGTTTCAATACTACATTAACCAAGAACTTCCAAATATTCAAGCTGGATTTAGAAAAGGCAGAGGGACCAGAGATCAACTTGCCAACATCCATTGGATCTTAGGAAAAGCAAGAGAATTCCATAAACACATCTACTTCTGCTTCATTGACTACACTAAAGACTTTGACTGTCTGCATCACAACAAATTATGGAAAATTCTTCAAGAGATGGGAATACCAGAACACTTTATCTGCCTCTTGAGAAATCTGTATATGGGTCAAGAAGCAACAGTTAGAACTGGACATGGAACAACAGACTGGTTCAAAATTGGGAATGGAGTATGTCAAGACTGTATATTGTCACCTGCTTATTTAAATTATATGCAGAGTACATCATGAGAAACACCAGTTTGGATGAAGCACAAGCTGGAATCAAGATTTCTGGGAGAAATATCAATAACCTCAGATATGCAGATGACACCACCCTTATGGCAGAAAGTGAAGAAGAACTAAAGAGCCTCTTGATGAAAGTGAAAGAGGAGAGTGAAAATGCTGGCTTAAAACTCAACATTCAAATAACTAAGATCATGGCATCTGGTCCCATCACTTCATGGTAAATAGATGGGCAAAAATTGGAAACAGCGGCAAACTTTATTTTCTTGGGCTCCAAAATCACTACAGATGGTGACTGAAGCCATGAAATTAAAACACGTTTGCTCCTTGGAAGAAAAGCTGTGACCAATCTGGATAGTGTATTAAAAAGCAGAGTCATTACTTTGCTGACAAAGGTCTGTATAGTCAAAGCTATGGTTTTTCCAGCAGTCATGTATGGATGTGAGAGTTGGACCATAAAGAAAGCTGAGCGCCAAAGAATTGATACTTTTGAACTGTGCTGTTGGAGAAGACTCTTGAGAGTCCCTTGGACTGCAAGGAGATCAATCCAGTCAATCCTGGTTTGACTGCAAAGGAAATCAATCCTGAATATTCATTAGAAGGACCAATGCTAAAGCTGAAGCGCCAATACTTTGGCCACCTGATATGAAGAGGTGACTCATTGGAAAAGACCCTTATGTTGGAACAAACTGAAGGCAGGAGGAGAAAGGGACGAGAGAGGATGAGATGGTTGGATGGCATCACTGAGTCATTGGACATGAGTTTGAGCAAACTCCAGGAGATGGTGATGGACAGGGAAGCATGTCATACTGCAGTCCATGGGTTTGCAAAGAGTCGGACATGACTGAGCGACTGAATAGCAACAACAACAGTACTCTGTAATGGCCTATACGGGAAAAGAATATATATTAAAAAAAATAGTGGATACATGTATATATATATTATAAATATAAATATATATATATATATATAATATATATATATATATCTGATTCACTTTGCTGTACACCTGATACTAATACAACATTGTAAATCAACTATACTCCAATAAAAATTAAAAAAAAATTTTTTAAGCCACTGAGTTCACTATTGGACATTATAGAGAATATATTTTTGACACAAAGGGAAGGCACTGAACCATCCTTCCTCCAGGACTGCTAATATCCCACATACCCCATACAAAGTGATTGACGTGCTGTTGTTCCTCTTCCCCTGACCATATCTCTTTGATATGAACACGTATTCTGAACTGGGTCAACCTGACTGTCTGTACAGAAAAATTATAATTGGTTTCCATATGTGTCTAAATATCTAACTTTGAAACTGAAGCAACTACAGTTTTCCATAGGGACTAAGTAGCAGGGAAAGCTGATTTGCAGGGAGATAAGGATTAAGCAGATGTCAAACAGAAAGAAATATAGGAGAGACAGGGACACATGCTCCCTGGATTCTTTAGATCTTTCCCTTTCCTGGTTCTAACCCCTTCCTGATAACAGCTGCACACCAGCCTGTGGACTCTGTGAAAATACCTCTGTACTCTTATGATAAGCACACTCATCTTTTTATATCACCCTAACTAAAACTTTTTTCAAAGAATCCTAACCAACACAGAGTCAACTGTGAAATGTCTACATAACATCTAAGAGGAGAGGTAGTTTGAAATATGAATCTGAATACAGAGCAAGGGTTGGGGGAGGACATATGATTTTGGTAAGGGAGTAACTGAAGTCACTAGAGTAGATTAAATCATGAGAAACAGCTCAAAGTGAAGGAAAACAGGGGGAAAGGGTAAAGAAAGGAAAGACAGACCTCTTATGAACTTTAATATGTGAGATATGGATCAAAGGAACAAGAAACTAAGAAAGAATGCTTCTGTAGAAACCAAGAAATAAAAGCATTTAGGCCATGCTTACAGAAAATTCAGTCACCACTGGCTTAAAGAGGTACTGGTTAATTTATCTCAAACAAGAAGATGTCCAGAACTGGTACCACAGATCAACAAGTCCATCAGGGTCTCAGGTTGCTGCTCTCTCTCCTATGACCATCTTAAGCATCTAGCCTTCACCTCTATGGTCACACATGGCTGTTACATCTTCCAGGTAGGAAGGAAAAAGAAAGGCAACAAAGTGATGGCCAGTAAGGGTTTTGTTATCAGGAAAACAAAAGCTTTATGTCTCATTGATCACAGCTCTGTCATTTGGCCATCCTTAACTGAAGAAGCATAGGAACCTGGAATGTTAAGTCCATGAATCAAGGCAAATTGGAAGTGGTCAAACAAGAGATGGCAAGAGTGAATGTCGACATTCTAGGAATCAATGAACTAAAATGGACTGAAATGGGTAAATTTAACTCAGATGACCTTACATTTAGATCTTTAATCCATTTTGAGTTTACTTTTGTGTATGGTGTTAGAAAGTGTTCTAGTTTCATTCTTTTACAAGTGGTTGACCAGTTTTCCCAGCACCACTTGTTAAAGAGGTTGTCTTTTTTCCATTGTATATTCTTGCCTCCTTTGTCGAAGACAAGGTGTCCATAGGTATGTGGATTTATCTCTGGGCTTTCTATTTTGTTCCATTGATCTATATTTCTGTCTTTGTACCATACTGTCTTGATGACTGTGGCTTTGTAGTAGAGCCTGAAGTCAGGCAGGCTGATTCCTCCAGTTCCATTCTTCTTTCTCAAGATTGCTTTGGCTATTAGAGGTTTTTTGTATTTCCATACAAATTGTGAGATTATTTGTTCTAGTTCTGTGAAGAATAATACCATTGGTAGCTTGACAGGGATTACATTGAATCTATAGATTGCTTTGGGTAGTATACTCATTTTGACAATATTGATTCTTCCAATCCATGAACACAGTATATTTCTCCATCTATTTGTGTCCTCTTTGATTTCTTTCATCAGTGTTTTATAGTTTTCTATGTATAGGTCTTTTATTTCTTTAGGTAAATATACTCCTAAGTATTTTATTCTTTTTGTTGCAATGGTGAATAGTATTGTTTCCTTAATTTCTTTTTCTATTTTCTCTTTGTTAGTGTATAGGTATGCAACGGATTTCTCTGTGTTAATTTTATATCCTGCAACTTTACTATATTCATTGATTAGCTCTAGTAATTTTCTGGTAGAGTCTTTAGGGTTTTCTATGTAGAGGATCATGTCATCTGCAAACAGTGAGTCACCTCTAGACAAGTGCTCAGGGCTGGTGCACTGGGAAGACCCAGAGGTATGCGTGGGGAGGGAGGTGGGAGGGGGGTTCAGGATGGGGAACACATGTAAATCTATGGCTGATTCAGGTCAATGTATGGCAAAAACCACTACAATATTATAAAGTAATTAGCCCCCAACTAATAAAAATAAATGGAAAAAAAAATAACTCAGATGACCATTATATCTACTAGTGTGGGCAGGAATCCCTTAGAAGAAATGGAGTAGCCATCATGGTCAACAAAAGAGTCCAAAATGCAGTACTTGGATGCAATCTCAAAAATGACAGAATGACCTCTGTTCACTTCCAAGGCAAACCATTCAATATCACGGTAATCCAAGCCTATGCCCCAACCAGTAATACTGAAGAAGCTGAAGTTGAATGGTTCTATGAAGACCTACAAGACGTTTTAGAATTAACACCCAAAAAAGATGTCCTTTTCATTAGAGGGTACTGGAATGCAAAAGTAGGAAGTCAAGAAATACCTGGAGTAACAGGCAAATTTGGCCTTGGAGTACGGAATGAAGCAGGGCAAAGGCTAATAGAGTTTTGCCAAGAGAACGCACTGGTCATAGCAAACACCCTCTTTCAACAACACAAAAGAAGACTCTACACATGGACATCACCAGATGGTCAACACCGAAATCAGATTGATTATATTCTTTGCAGCCAAAAATGGAGAAGCTCTATATAGTCAGCAAAAACAAGACCTGGAGTTGACTGTGGCTCAGATCATGAACTCCTTATTGCCAAATTCAGACTTAAACTGAAGAAAGTAGGGAAAACCACTAGACCACTCAGGTATGGCCTAAATGAAATCCCTTATGACTATACAGTGGAAGTGAGAAATAGATTTAAGGGACTAGATCTGATAGACAGAGAGCCTGATGAACTATGGACGGAGGTTCATGACATTGTAAAGGAGACAGGGATCAAGACCATCCCCATGGAAAAGAAATGCACAAAGGCAAAATGGTTGTCTGAGGAAGCCTTACAAATAGCTGTGAAAGAAGAGAAGCGAAAAATAAAGGAGAAAAGGGAAGATATTCCCATTTGAATGCAGAGTTCCAGAGAATAACCAGGAGAGATAAGAAAGCCTTCCTCAGTGATCAATGCAAAGAAATAGAGGAAAACAACAGGAATGGGAAAGAATGGGAAAGACTACAGATCTCTTCAAGAAAATTAGAGATATCAAGGGAAGATTTCAGGCAAAGATGGGTTCGATAAAGACAGAAATGGTATGGGCCTAACAGAAGCAGAAGATATTAAGAAAAGGTGGCAAGAATACACAGAAGAACTGTACAAAAAAGATCTTCACGACCCAGATAATCACGATGGTGTGATCACTCACCTAGAGTCAGACATCCTGGAACGTGAAGTCAAGTGGGCCTTAGAAAGCATCACTACAAACAAAGCTAGTGGAGGTGATGGAATTCTAGTTGAGCTATTTCAAATCCTGAAAGATGATGCTGTGAAAGTGCTACACTCAATATGCCAACAAACTTGGAAAACTCAGCAGTGGCCACAGGACTGGAAAGGTCAGTTTTCAATCTAATCCCAAAGAAAGGCAATGCCAAAGAATGCTCAAACTACAGCACAATTGCACTTATTTCACACGCTTGTAAAGTAATGCTCAAAATTCTCCAAGCCAGGCTTCAGCAATACATGAACCGTGAACTTCCAGATGTTCAAGGTGGTTTTAGAAAAGGCAGAGGAACCAGAGATCAAATTGCCAACATCTTCTGGATCATGGAAAAAGCAAGAGAGTTTCAGAAAAGCATCTATTTCTGCTTTATTGACTATGCCAAAGCCTTTGACTGTGTAGATCACAATAAACTGTGGAAAATTCTGAAAGAGATGGGAATATCAGACCACCTGACTTGCCTCTTGAGAAACCTGTATGCAGGTCAGGAAGCAACAGTTAGAACTGGACATGGAACAACAGATTGGTTCCAAATAGGAAAAGGAGTATGTCAAGCCTGTCACCCTGCTTATTAACTTATATGCAGAGTACATCATGAGAAATGCTGGGCTGGATGAAGCACAAGCTGGAATCAAGATTGCCAGGAGAAATATCAATAACCTCAGATATGCAGATGACACCACCCTTATGGCAGAAAGGGAAGAGGAACTAAAAAGCCTCTTGATGAACGTGAAAGAGGAGAGTGAAAAAGTTGGCTTAAAGCTCAACATTCAGAAAACTAAGATAATGGCATCTGATCCCATCACTCCAAAGTAATAGATGGGGAAACAGTGGAAACAGTGTCAGATTTTCTTTTGGGGGGCTCCAAAATCATTGTGGATGGTGATTGCAGCATGAAATTAAAAGACGCTTACTCCTTGAAAGAAAGTTATGACCAACCTAGATAGCATATTAAAAAGCAGAGACATTACTTTGACAACAAAGGTCTGTCTAGTCAAGGTTATGGTTTTTCCAGTGGTCATGTATGGATGTGAGAGTTGGACTGTGAAGAAAGCTGAGCACCGAAAAATTGATGCTTTTGAACTGTGATGTTGGAGAAGACTCTTGAGAGTCCCTTGGACTGCAAGGAGATCCAACCAGCCCATCCCGAAGAAGATCAGTCCTGGGTGTTCATTGGAAGGACTGATGCTGAAGCTGAAAGTCCAATACTTTGGTCACCGGATGTGAAGAACTGACTCATTGGAAAAGACCCTGATGCTGGGAGGGATTGGGGGCAGGAGGAGAAGGGGACCACAGAGAATGAGATGGCTGGATGGCATCACCGACTCAATGGACATGGGTTTGGGTGGACTCCGGGAGTTGGTGATGGAGAGGGAGGCCTGGCATGCTGCGATTCATGGGGTCGCAAAGAGTCGGGCATGACTGAGCTACTGAACTGAACTGAACTGAACTGAACTGAATATTCAGTTCCAGGTTCACTTGTTCCCATTTCTTAGGGGCCAGTTCTTGGAATTGTGGCAGGTCATGTCCTGGGTACAGGCCGGTCATCATGTAGCTAACTTTTCCACCTGGTGTTTTAGTATCTATAAGAGAGCTCATAGGATATGACTCATGATATTATCTATAGCTGTTGAGAAAGAGCTAACAGTCCTTGACTATTCTTAATGACTACATTATTATTATTTAGTTTCCTTTGTTTCAGCATTTCTCACTTCTCTGATTAAACTTGTTCCTTGGCTAAATTTTTTCACAGACAACAGGCAAGCAGAGGACGTGATGGAGCAGGCGCAAGGACTATAGAGTCCTGCTCCATTTCAGGGTGAGGAGGAGTAGATTTGGTAGTTGCAAAGTCCCTGGCAACCTTATCAGAACCAATGTCAGGTACATATTGGTCATGGAGCAGGCTGAAGACTAACTGGTGGGTGAGAAATGGGAATAGATAGTTCTTTTTTTAACATTTGAAAAGGATAATAATAGCCAAAGCAAAAATCTAAAGAAAAGACACAATAGAAAGATGTTTTGCTTGGTTTCAGGATTGTGATTATTTGAGTGTGTCCTTTGGAAGTACAAACAATTGGAAAGGGGGAGATTTGAGGGATAAATGTCATGAAATAAAGACTACTTTCAACAACAACAAAAAAAGTTTTAAAAAGAGGATTAAACATATCGTGGAAAACAAAACTTATTCCTCCTAAACAAGAAAGGAAGTAAAGCTGAATAACAAAAGTATAAGTTTGGATGTGGACAAGAAAAAAGTTGAATTGTTAAAATTCTATTTTAACAAAAATACACTTTAAAACTGCTTAACTTTTAAAAGATAAACCTTGAATTCATTATTAAACGGTCTGAAGAAAGGCATGAGAATCTCCCCAGAATTCAGGTGTGCTTTGTTTACTTAGATTCCTGACCAGAAACAAGCTAAGTAGAGACCACTATGGGATTTTTTCCGACATGAAGAACAGAGATTGAGAAGAATGGGAGCTTTCATGAATATCTCACCATTTCATTTTCTTTCCTTCTCTCCTTCCCCAAACTGAAAGGCCCGATGGAGGCGATTGGCATTTTTGTCATTCTTCCGTAGTAATGAAAGCAATAATGAAGAGATGGTCGTGGCATGAGCAACGGCCAAAGTCCTTGCTTGAAGCATCCGGAACTTGCTCTGCAAATTTATTTCAACTTTGCTCTCAACTCTTTCACCTTAGAACACCTGGGAGGTAGCAGTCAATAAGGATGGAGAGCAGAAAGCCGCAAAGATATCTGGTTCGGCAACAGTGGTCACAGAGCTGATCAAACCCGATGAAAGTGGAAACCACATTTTCAAAAATCAGAGCCGGAATCTGACAAGCCCGCCCTGACGCCTCTAAAAGAAAATGATTTTCACTTTTCATTGGCTGACCCTCCCAGAGTTGAGCCCTTGTTTCATTTTCATTGGTCATTGCTGCCGTCACGTCCTTCCACCACACCCAAAACGCCCAGTGAGCTTTGGGGAAAAGTGATTTACAGAGGTCGGGGGCGGGAATTCGCGAGCAGCTAGACAATCCCGCGCCCCCCGCCCCCCGCCCCCCGCCCGCCCCGCCGCTTCCTCCTCACGACCCTGCCCCGCCCCCTGGCCTGAAGCCCCGCCCCTTCCCCTGCCGGGCCCCGCCTCTCCCTCCAGAGAGGGCGGGGACCTAGTGGCGGCCGCAGCCGCAGGAATATGCTGGAAGCCGGCTGGCGGGCGCCGGGGAGGTGCTGAACGGACAGTTCCCGCCGCTTTATTTGCCCGGCGGCGGGTAGGAGGGTGGGGCGGCCTTAGAGTCCGCTGGGCACGTGAGCGATGGAGACCATCTGGATCTACCAGTTCCGCCTCATCGTCATCGGGGACTCCACCGTGGGAAAGTCGTGCCTCCTGCACCGCTTCACTCAGGGCCGCTTCCCTGGGCTGCGCTCCCCAGCCTGCGACCCCACAGTCGGCGTGGACTTCTTCTCCCGCCTGCTGGAGATCGAGCCCGGCAAGAGGATAAAGCTGCAGCTCTGGGACACGGCGGGACAGGAGCGGTTCAGGTAGGACCCCCGGCGCTGGGACCCACCCCCCCCCAGGGACCGCACCGCCCCCTCCGTCCGCCTGGGGCCCCCTCCCTAAGCGTTGTCCGCACCGGCCCGAGTCGGGAGTAGCTCTGGCCCTTCCCTCTCGAAAGTGCAAACACTCCATTCTCGCTTCCCCTTTGCCCCTCCTCTTCCAGGGACGACTTCCTCCTCCGCAATTTCTCACTTCTTTCTTTGGCTCCCATTTCCTGCGCCCCCTTTCCGTTTTTCCTTTCCCGCCTGAACCCAGGTCACCCTCACCAGCCCCTCTTACCCAGCACTCTGGCCCTGCTGGCATTTTGATCCCCAACTCTTCGGCTCCCCCGCTGCCTTCTCCCCAAACTCAGCGTCCCTCGCTTCTCACGCCCTGACCTGGCCACCCTTCTCCAAGCTCCAATTTTCCTCCTCTGACCGAGCAGCTTCCCATCTATGCGGCCCCGGAGAACTGCATAGAAGGATTCCCAGATTCGTGATTGATCCGTTTAGCTTCACAGCAAGCAGTGCTCCAGCCCAGATTACAGCATGAGCTCATTGGGCACCGTGCAGACAGAGATGAATGCGGTAATGGTCTGAACATCTCACAGCACCGAATGTGGTCATCAGAAATACAGGGCCAGGACCCGTGAGAGTGTGTCTAGTACAGCAACCAAGGACACAGACACAGCTGAGTTTTTGTGTTTCATTGTTATTGTTTTTTAAGGATTGAGTTGTCTTTAGAAGTTTGTCATCACTGGTGCTTTGTTGGAGAAAAGAGAGATGTACATACTGAGATTTGTTAGGAACTTTTCCTTTATTTTATTTATAATAGATACTTAATGTTCCAGGGTGATAAAAGATCAGAAAATACTTTTCTACATGGAGGAGGAATACAAATAAATAGTCTCATTCTACATGCTCATTGAAACCCTGAAGGATTTCACAAAAGTGACTGCCAAATAAAAACTAAATGTAAATTGTATGCATTTCCTAGATATTTAAGATGGAATCAGATATGAAGCACATTTAAAATTTTTAGGATTCAAGAACTTTTTTTTTAGAGGAAGGTAAGGGATCTGATATATTATAGTATTTGGGACTCTTTTAAGGTTCTATTATCAACTGGAACTCATTAAAGCAAACATTTTGTAGTCTTCTGCTTTTGGAATAGGTACTTCTTAACCATACTTCCCAAACATGGCTCCCCCTCCCCCCATCCAACACCCATTCTGAGTGAGATCAGCCTACTTCTCTGAGAAAAAGAGAAAAAGCCTCCTTTAAAATAATTTTTCAAACTCTTAATTCCTCATCTATAAAATGGAGTCATTATGATCTCTAAGATTCATTACAGTTTTACCATTGTAAGGTTGACAGCAAATTCATTCACTTATGATCTCAATCAGAGATGAACGTTAAGATATTTCATGGTCAGTAAAAAGCATTTACTATAGCTCTTGCTCTACCCTCTAAAGTGAAGTGAAGTTGCTCAGTCATGTCTGACTCTTTGCAACCCCATGTACTGTAGCCCGCCAGGCTCCTCCATCCATGGAATTTTCCAGGCAAGAATACTGGAGTGGGTTGCCATTTCCTTCTCCAGGGGATCTTCCCAATCTAGGGATCAAACCCAGGTCTCCCGCATTGCAGGCAGACTCCTTACCCTCTGAGCCACTAAAGTGAATATAGTGAAAACATGTTCTTTATACCTTAACTTCTATACCATTACTTTATACCTTAAACATCTAGCAACTACTGATAGTTAAGTATAGGTAGTAAAATCTTCTTGAGTCTAAAATGCTTTCCTTAAAAGTAACTCTTTTAAAAACATTTTTTAATTAATTTATTTTAACTGGAGGCTAATTACTTTACAGTACTGCGGTGGTTTTTGCCATACATCGACATGAATCAGCCATGGGTGCACATGTGTCCCCCCATCCTGAACCTCCCTCCCACCTCCGTCCCCACCCCATCCCTCTGGTTGTCCCAGAGCATCGGCTTTGCGTGCCCTGCTTCATGCATTGGACTTGCACTGGTCCTCTATTTTATATATGGTAATATACATGTTTCAATGCTATTCTCTCAAATCGTCCCACCCCCGCCTTCTCCCACAGAGTCCAAAAGTCTGTTCTTTACATCTGTGTCTCTTTTGCTGCCTTGCACATAGGATTGTCATATACTGTGTTGGTGTTTCTCTTTCCGACTTACTTCACTCTGTATAATCGGCTCCAGTTTCATCCACTTCGTTAGAACTAACTCAAATGCGTTCTTTTTTTATAGCTGAGCAATATTCCATTGTGTATATGTACCATAACTTCCTTATCCATTCATCTGCTGATGGACATCTACGTTGCTTCCATGTCTTATTTATTGTAAAGGGTGCTGCAATGAACATTGGGGTACATGTGTCTCTTTCAATTCTGGTTTCCTTAGTGTGTATGCCCAGCAGTGGGATTGCTGAGTCTTATGGTAGTTCTAGTCTCAGTTTTTTAAGGAATCTCCACACTGTTTCTCCATAGTGGCTGTACCACTTTGCATTCCCACCAACAGTGTGAGAGGGTTCCCTTTTTTCCATATCCTCTCCAGCATTTATTGTTTGTAGACTTTTTGATGGCGGCCATTCTGACCTGTGTGAGATGATACCTCATTGTGGTTTTGTTTTGCATTTTTCTAGTAATGAGTGATGTTGAGCATCTTTTCATGTTTCTATTAGCCATCTGTATGTCTTCTTTGGAGAAATGTCTATTTAGTTCTTTTGCCCACTTTTTGATTGGGTCGTTTTTCTGGTATTGAGCTTTATGAGCTGCTTTTATATTTTGGAGATTAATTCTTTGTCAGTTGTTTTGTTTGCTGCTATTTTCTCCCATTCTGAAGGCTGCCTTTTCACCTTGCTTATAGTTTCCTTCATTGTACAAAAGCTTTTAAGTTTAACTAGGTCCCATTTGTTTATTTTTGTTTTTATTTCCCTTACTCTGGGAGGTGGGTCATAGAGGATCTTGTTGTGATTTACATCAAAGAGTGTTCTACCCTTGTTTTCCTCTAAGAGTTTTATAGTTTCTGGTCTTCCATTTAGGTCTTTAATCCATAAAAGTAGCTCTTAAACTTATTGTAAGGGTTGGTTAAATTGTTAGATTTTAAAGATCTTTTCTGCTAAATACATCCTTGTTTTTTATTGCCTTTAAGAAGAATGTACATTTACTTTATATGTACTATTTAAACTGGCTTCCCAGGTAACCCAGTGGTAAAGAATCCACCTGCGAATTCAGGAGACAAGGGTTTGATCCCTGGGTAGGGAAGATTCCCCTAGAGTAAGAAATGGCAACTCACTCCAGTATTCTTGCCTGGAAAATTCCATGGACACAGGAGGCTGGTGGGCTAAAGTCCATGGGGTCACAAGGAGTCAGACATGACTGAGCACACACATACACATTTAAATCAGACAGTAACACTCATAATAATGCAAGGACATTTAGGGAACACTCACTGACAGTGAGTCATACTATATTTTGTTTGGCTGTTTACCAAAGATGTATTCCTAAATTTATTCAGTGGCTGCCTCCAAATACTTGCTTTTCTCTCATTTAGCAGAACAATTTCTCCATAAAATTGCATTAAACAGTTATTGTTAAATCATTCTGTACCTTCCTCTAAGAAAATACAGATACTTATTTTGAGTAAGTGCATTTGTTTCATAGAAAGGCACTATTTAGTTCATGAATGTATAGTCCTGTCATTAGTTGTAATCATACTGTTTAACTGTAATCAGGAATTTGTGGGAAACATTCCATTTACATTCTGTTTAGAGATTTGTTGGTGATCAGATATAAGCAAAAACAAATCAGTTTTAGACAGTTCAGGAGATAGCTTAAAAGCATAAACAAATATGTTATAGGACAACAAAGTAGTGAGCTTATGATTATGATATAAATAGCCTTAAGTTACCTTTTTCTTGGAGGGGAGGGACGGGAGGGGGCAGGCTTCCCTCATGGTTCATCTGGTGAAGAATCTGCCTGCAATGTGGAAGACCTGGGTTCGATCCTTTGGTTGGGAAGATCCCCTGGAGAAGGGAAAGGCTACCCACTCCAGTATTCTGGCTTGGAGAATTCCATGGACTGTATAGTCCATGGTGTTGCAAAGAGTCAGAACAGGACTGAGCAACTTTCACTTTTCATCTTTTTTTTACCCATCTTTTTTTTTACCCAACTTTATTAAAGTAATAATTGATAAAGCCTTAGTTTTTAAAGTTCAGAGCATATATTAATATGCTTGTAGCCAGTAACTAGTCACACAAAAAAAGAGAACAAAATCAAAGTGAAGAAAGTTGAGAAAAATGATGAACATGTGAGCATCTGTAAATCGTAGCATAATACTCAATTGTTAAACTTTTTGTTATTAACGCTGTGTTTTAGTCAGAATAAATGTTAAATTGCTGTATTAAGGATACTTATAATTACAGTGCCTTATTTAATGATAATTCATTTCTCTCTTGTTTAACAGTCTCAAGGTAAGTGGTCCATCATTCAGGACCATCATTCAGATGCCTTCTCTCTTACTCTCTTACTATCCAGGCCGTCATTCAAGAGAGAGATCATTCTCTCTTACTTTCCTACCATCCCTAGAACATTATCATCATCTCTGTGGACAAAGCTGGGTGTAGGCACACTGTGTGCCTGTTTGGGGAGAGGGGAAAGAAAGGATCTAAACCAAGCAATGTTTCTTTTAAGCAGGCGAGGCCAGTGTGGTGCAGATTCCTTCAGCTCTCAATTCATTGAGGAGAAATAGGTTATAAGGCCACACTTATGCAGGGCTACCATGTGCTCGGGGGAAAGGGAAGATGGATTTGGCATTGTAGGCACTGGGTGAAACTAGCAATCATCACTTCTATTTTTTAATCATCATAGTGGAAGAAGTTTATCAGGAAAGGAAACAAAAATATTGTTTAACAGTATTAATAGGGATAAATAAGTGTAAATATGACTAGACATATAGACAGCACCAAATGTAAAAGTATAAATTTTGAATTTTTCTCATGAAAAGCATTTAAGGCAATATGAAGATAAAATGAGATATAGCAACATTAGCTATGGGGATAGAAAATCTGAAGCTTCAAGCCAGACTTGGCCTTTTGTTTCATGTTGTCTGGCCTTTGGGGTATTACAATTACAGCCAGAGATTGTAAAGCTCAAAGAATAATGTCCTCCTAGTGCAGTGCTTCTCAAAGTGTGTTCTGCAGAACACTCATACCATGTGATTCATTTTAAAGGATGGGTTCTCTAATCAAATAAGTTTGAAAATCCTTGTATTCCATTTCTCTCTTACAAAATTCATATCAAAGATGCCAAGAAGTCTTGAGTAAAGAAACCTATTTACCTTTGATTAAACTAGCATTTTCACCATTTATTTGAAGGGCTATTCTTAAAATATGAAAATCTATGATTAGTAGTGTTCTAAGTAGTATAATTTGGGGGAAACTCCTTTGATGAATTGCTTTAGTCACATTCCTTGAGCAGAACCAAGTAAACTTTTGAAGTTTGGAGCAACGGAAAACCTGCAGATATTGGTTAACCTTTTCCTCTAGCTCCTTTCTACTGTGTATCTTTCTCTTCCTTATGTGTCTTACCCTTCCTTAAACTCCTTATTTTTTAATTTTCCTTTACCCTCTTCATCTGTCAGTTTCTACTCGTAGTTTCCTCCCACCTTATCTTCTTTCATTTCATTTTAATGTGTCTTTTTTTAATCTCATTTCTTTTTAGCTTATTTCTCCATATTTATCCCTCTGCTTCTCTTCTGTCTCTGTTTTCTCCTTTGTCACTTCAAAACATTCATATGAAGTAAATATTTAAAAGTGGTTTGTTTTCTGTTCATAATTTTAAGAGTAAGCATCACGAACATTTTCTATTTTTCCTTAAGAGATCATTTAAGATTTCTAAATGAAATGGGTTTTTCTATTGTTTTTAATTAATCATTTACTTTTGGCTGCACTGGGTCTTCCTTGCTTTGCACAGGCTTTCTCTCATTGCAGCAAGTGGGGGCTACTCTTCGTTGCAGTGCACGTGCTTCCCGTTGTGGTGGCTTCCCTTGTTGCAGGAGCACAAGCTCTAGGCGGTGGGCTTCAGTAGTTGTACCCCTCCAGGCCAGAAACTGCTGCGCGCAGGCTGTTAGGGTGCACGGACTCAGTAGTTGTGGCGGCATGGGCTTAGTTGCTCCGCAGCATGTGGACTCTTCCCGGACCAGGGATCAAACCCATGTCCCCTGCATTGGCAGGCAGAGATTCTTTACCACTGTGCCACCCTGGAAGTCCTGTTTTTCTTTTTTAAGGAATCTTTATTTGATTTCCACCCTCCTTACTGTGGTTCATGATTGTCAATGGAGATTTTCTGATAGCGGATTGGTGGGCTCATAATTACATAGGTAACGGAACAAAGATTGTCTGCAATTAAGTGCTATAATCATTGCAGTCTGCTGTAGTTCCAAGTTATTAGAAACAATAGAAAGCTGGGCTCTATTTGTATTGAGTGATCAGATAATACAGTGTTTTGATTAAAATTATCTGTGTTGTAACAGAAATAAAGCCAAATTAGATTAGATATAGGGGATAAATTATAAATGATACCTATTTCATGAGAAGCAAAATGTCAGTGAACATACAGGTGTCCTAATAACATGTGTTTGTGGATTTTCTCTCTAGTCTATTTCCATTATCCAGTGCTGTCAGCGCCAAACTGTCTCAGTCTCTGAGCCTCTTATTCAAATTCTTAAAAGAAAAAATATCATTGATTTTTGATTGGCCAGTGAGTCAGCTCCCCTAAGGTTGGGTTATTAAGATAATATACACATAAAATACAAAGGAATTATACAAATTTCGAGATATGTTTTATAAGTCATACAAAGCAAATGAATCTGTAGGAGTCTACTTATTTGGGAAAGAGAAATTCACAGAAGAAAAAAGTGAACAGTCACCCCAAAAAGTATACTTTCTCATATTTCAGAGTAAAATGATATGTAAAAAGAAGCCAGCATTGTTTCTAACAAGTGTAGCAGAATGTGGAAAGATGACCCTTGTAGCCAAGTGTATTTTTATATGCTGAAATTTATTTTTGCTGTCCATTCAGAACAGTCAGACCATTTTGAGTGATTGCATAGTCAGTACAGTTAAGAAGCTAGCCATTAAATTCAAAACCCTGTGATTAGTTTTCTTAATTTCCTTTTTCTTCAGTGAATCAATTGATTTTGCCTACGTAGCCATAACCTCAATGACATATTGGTATATGAAGGTGATTATACATCCTCTTTAGTAACTAAATATTGTAAATAAAGTAGACTAAATATTGTACTTCAGTGTTTGAAGAGCCTAGGCCAGCAGCAGGCAAAATTGCAAAGTAAGTAGAATGCATTCTTAGGGCCTTTGGTGCTTTCCTACTTTTTCTTTCCTTCTGTTTTTGAATAGTAAGATCTTGACCAACTCTTCTGTTTTCCTTTCGCATCTCAGTTGAAAAGCCATTCCTTAATTCTGCATCCTAGCTTCAGAGAGAGAAGTAGCTGGAAGATCAAGAGATACAAAAATATTGAAAGAATAGGGTTCTTCTAGGAGTATTTCTACTCTAAAAGAGAATGACCACCTGGTATCATCTTGAAGTAATGTTTCCCTGTTGGTGGAGTTGTGAATCTGTGGCTGAAGGGTGTTGGAGTTTCCTCTCATCATGCTGCATCAATGACCACCTATTCTGACACACTGGCCCCACATTTAGCTTTCAAGAAAATGGCTAGAAGAAAAATTAGTAATGTTGTCAGTATATGGATCACTCAGTAAAGTTTTCCAATGAAGAAAAGTGCTTTGCTTAGTCTCAGAGAAAGAGACAGAATAAATTGCTACCCATTCTTGGTCAGTTTTGATAGTATATAAAGATTTCTTAACAACTTAGCCTCCATAGACATTTTACTTAAAGTTTAAAGAGCAACTTCTTGGAATGATATGAGATCATTTATTTTGATGTTTTAAAGAGCCAGTTATTCTTATCCTAACTGAGTTAGAAGAAATCTGCATTCTCCAGTCTGTTCTGTGAAGTGGTGGAAAAGAAAGGTGAACCACTCAAATAATACTGAGGTACACACACACACCAGAGAACATCAGATTTTACTTTAATAAAATATTTGCATTCTTTCTGAAGTGAAATCCTACAAAGCCTATACTTTATGATACCAATAAATCTGCCTTCAAATGTCAGTAACTTTTAATCAATTCTGACAATATGTAATTCAGAGTTCATTTAAAAATTATTACCCTACACAGTCTACCTCACTTATCATGAAATAAATATCATTAAAAACCCATTGTTTTCTGAAAGGAGTCACTTCATGTAATGAAGTAGTATTCTAAGCTATAGGAGTTCCAGAAAAATGTGAAACAGAGGTCCAGTACACTTCAAAGTTAAAAGTATATTTTTAGTTTAAGCTGTGAAAGAGTTTCAAAATAGCGATAGTAGTTCTGTATATCAGAGTCAGACATGACTGACGTGACTTAGCATGCATGAGTGCATTGTAGAAGGAAATGGCAACCTGCTCCAGTATTCTTGCCTGGAGAATCCCAGGGACAGAGGAGCCTGGTGGGCTGCCGTCTATGGGGTCGCACAGAGTCGGACACGACTGAAGCGACTTAGCAGCAGCAGTAGCAGCAGTTCTGTATATAAGCATGACTGAGTAACTGTCGATGGCTTGGTGGCATATTATTTTATTTTGGCTTAAAATCTTAGTGTTCTTTAAAACATTCTTAAAATGTACTGAATTTTGTTTTTTCTATTTCCTTCCTATGGTAATGATTCATTTTTAATTGAGGAATAACATGCTAAATAAAATTATTTTTTTACTGGTAGTACGTCTTTAAGACCATCCACTCATACCAATATCTAGGATATAAATAAACCATCAAAAATGTCACAATGCCAGAAGAATTGGTAAGGTAACAGAGACAGAATTCTCTCTTAGGTTTATTTCTACTTCACAGGTATAATGATTGCATTAGAGTTACCTGAGAAAGGTCTTTAGCAAGCCAGGCCCCAAAAGTTATCAGTGACTTTTCTTGGCAAAATATTATCCTTCTGTTGTGGCTCAGACCATAAAGAATCTGTCTGCAACAGATAGACCCGGGTTCAATATTTGGGTTGGGAAAATCCCCTTGAGAAGGGAATGGCTACCCACTCCAGTATTCTTACCTGGAGATGCTGCCATGGACAGAGGAGTCTGGTGGGCTACAATGTCTAGGGTCACAAAGAGTTGGACACAACTGAAGCTATTTAGCATGCATGCATATGCCTATTTCTTCCCTTACTTTTTGTGTAATTGGTCAGAATCTCTTGTCTAAATTATCTTCCTGTGTCAAAAGTGGTTTTTCATCTGATTCTTCAACCTTTCCAAATGTATTTCTGTTTTGTAGGACATAGTGTGATATGGCCTGAAACAGATAAGGCTAAATGACAGCCTTAATAACAGACATCTGCCTCAGAAATATAAAAGAATAGTGTGTGGCCTGAACTGAACCCTCTTCTCTGAGGAGAGATCAAGAGAGAATACTGCAAATGGGAGTTAATGTATATTATGAACTTCTTGGCTATAAGAGAAGACATTTTAAAAAAAAGAGAGTATAGAGTCTCAAATTCTAGGTATTGCTTATCATTTTTCCTCAGAGTAGCATTTTTCAAAGTAATAGGTATAATTTGAGTAAAACTTTCCTTGATCAAATACTGTTAAAAATGCTGGGGTTTTGCAAGATTTCTCGAGCTTTAATATAATACTAACTTTCTAATATACTTTGTAAACACCCAAGACATACATGGTGTTTCCCAACCCAGAGTCCCATTACACAGAATGAGAAAGACTAGCGATTTCTTCAAGAAAATCAGATACACCAAGGGAACATTTCATGCAATGATGAGCACAATAAAGGATAGAAATGGTATGGACCTGACAGAAGCAGAAGATATTAAGAAGCGGTGGCAAGAATACACAGAACTATACGAAAAAAAACCTTCATGACCCAGATAACCACAATGGTGTGATCACCCACCTAGAGCCAGACATCCTGGAATGCGAAGTCAAATGAGTCTTTGGAAGTATCACTACGAACAAAGCTCGTGGAGGTGATGGAATTCCAGCTGAGCTATTTCAAATCCTAAGATGATGCTGTGAAAGTGCTGCACTCAATATGCCAGCAAATCTGGAAAACTCAGCAGTGGCCACAGGACTGGAAGAGGTCAGTTTTCATTCCAATCCCAAAGAAAAGCAATGCCAAAGAATGTTCAAACTATCATACAAGTACCCTCATTTCACACACTAGCAAAGTAATACTCAAAATTCTCCAAGCCAGGTTTCAATAGTACATGAACCGTGAACTTCCAGATGTTCAAGCTAGATTTAGAAAAGGCAGAGGAAGCAGAGATCAAATTGCCAACATCCACTGGATCATTGAAAAAGCAAGAGAGTTCCAGAAGAACATCTACTTAATGCTTTATTGACTACACTAAAGCCTTTGACTGTGTGGGTCACAACAAACTGTGGAAAGTTCTTCAAGAGATGGGAATACCAGACCACCTGACCTGCCTCCTGAGAAATCTGTATGCAGGTCAAGAAGCAATAGTTAGAACTGGACATGGACCAACAGACTGGTTCCAAATAGGAAAAGGAGTACATTAAGACTGTATATTGTCACCCTGCTTCTTTAACTTATATGCAGAGTACATCATGAGAAATGCTGGGCTGGAAGAAGCACAAGCTGGAATCAAGATTGCCAGCAGAAATATCAATAACCTCAAATATGCAGATGACACCACCCTTATGGCAGAAAGTGAAGAAGAACTAAAGAGCCTCTTCATGAAAGTGAAAGAGAAGAGTGAAAAAGTTGGCTTAAAGCTCAACATTCAGAAAACTAAGATCATGGCATCTGGTCCCATCACTTCATGGCAAATAGATGGGGAAAAAATGGAAGCAGTGACAGACTTTATTTTCTTGGGCTCCAAAATCACTGCAGATGATGATTACAGCCATGAAATTAAAAGACACTTGCTCCTTGGAAGAAAAACTATGACCAACCTGGACAGCATATTAAAAAGCAGGGACATTACTTTGCCACCAAAGGTCCATCTAGTCAATGCTGCGCTTTTTCAAGTAGTCATGTATGGATGTGAGAGTGCACCATAAAGAAAGCTGAGCAATGAAGAATTGATGCTTTTGAACTGTGGTGTTGGAGAAGACTCTTGAGAGTCCCTTGGACAGCAAGGAGATACAACCAGTCCATGCCAAAGGAAATCAGTCCTGAATATTCACTGGAAAGGCTGATGCTGAAGCTGAAACTCCAATACTTTGGCCACGTGATGGGAAGAACTGACTCATTTGAAAAGACTGTGATGCTGGGAAAGATTGAAGGCAGGAGGAGAAGGGAACAACAGAGGATGAGATGGTTGGATGGCATCACTGACGTGATGGACATGAATGAGTTTGCGTAAGCTCCAGGGAGTTGGTGATGGGCAGGGAGGCCTGGCGTGCTGCAGTCCATGGGGTTGTAAAGAGTCAGACACAACTGATTGACTGAACTGAACTGAACTGAACTGATTTTGGGAATCAGTAGAGAGATTAGAACACGTCAAAGAAAAAGTGTAGGCAATTCCCTAAATTTTAGAATGTATTTGAGAACCTCGCATGGTTTCTTCTCTCATTTGATTCTCTGTCTCTTTTTAAAAGTTATTTATTATTTTAGTTTTGACTGTGCTAGGTCTTCGTTGCTGCACAGTTTTTCTCTAATTGCAGTGAGCAGTGGCTACTGTCTAGTTGTGGTGCACAGGCTTCTTTTGCGGTGGATTCTCTTGTTGCAGGGCACAGGGTCTTGGGTGTGCAGACTTCAGTAGTTGCGGCTCCCAAGCTCTCGAGCACAGGCTCAGTAGTTGTGGCACACGGACTTAGTTGTTCCATGGCATGTGACATCTTCCTGGGTCAGGGATCGATCCCGTGTCTCTTGCACTGACAGGCGCACTCTTTAATGCTAAGCCACCAGGGAAGCCCTCTGTCTCTTTTGCTGGTTCTTCTAGGTGACTTTGTCAGGTCTCCGTTTCAAAATTAAAAGGTACACTCACTTGTTTTAAGGGCTACAGAAAGGTTATGGGAGTAGGAAATCAAAAGTTAGTGTAGCAAATAGATGAAATTTAAGACATATTTGATAGGACTGGAGGATAGACTCTGAAAAGAGAATCAGAAATGGAAGAGAAGGTATAACTAATTGTGTACGAGAGAACTGTTGGAGGCAAGGTAAATCAGTGAGAGTTGAATTGAAAATAAAATCCAAGAAAATTCCATGGACTGTATAGTCCATGGGGTGGCAAAGAGTCAGACACAGCTGAGCGACTTTCACTTTCACTTTTCGGCTTCCCAGATAGCTAGTTGGTAAAGAATCCGCCTGCAATGCTGGAGACCCCAGTTCGATCCCTGGGTTGAGAAGATCCCCTGGAGAAGGGAAAGGCTACCCACTCCAGTATTCTGGCCTGGAGAATTCCGTGGACTGTGTAATCCATGGGCCCATGTAGTCCATGGGTCGCCAAGAATCGGTCATGAGTGAGTGACTTTCACCTCACCTCCATGTGGTTTCTACCCTGAAAAATACTTTGTGTACAACCCCACCCCACTCCCATCTCTAGATCCAAGTTAATTACTGTGTCTACGCAAACCATTATTTTTCTGGTCTATTCAGAAACGAAAGGAGAAATAGCTTTACACAATAGAAGTGGTGCTGATAACTGACAGCAAACACTTGTGGCTGCAATGACAACCAACTTTCCCCTGCATGCAGTACTCAGCAACTGCACAGCCACACTTAGTAACAGGAATGACCCCAACCCACTGCAACAGAAGAATTTATATGACGTTTTTTGCCTTGATAAGCAAGGAAAGATACTGGGTATTAAGCAAAGCTACAAGCAAATACTGGCTACGGTGTCCTAACATTTCAAAAGTACAATGAACTAGCTTTCTGCTTTTTTCAAGAGAAACTGAAATCCATCAGAATGATGATTTACCTGTGGAAATCTATGCATTTATTTAAATTAACTGGGTACACGGCACTAGATACAAAGATAGATGTAAAAATAAATAAGATGTAGTCTCACGTTGCTGTCTCTATACTGGATAGAGCACAGACTATATTGCAATCCAGAAACTGGCCAAATATGGTATCTTAAATGATACAGAATTTTGTTTCTCTCTCCCCTGTCTTGATAGTCCAGCATGAGCAGTTCTGGACTATCTAGGTGACTATGCCTCAGCTTCAGTTTCCAGGGTTTTCCAGTCACTGCCATTCCTAACAGGCAAGAAGGAGAAAGATGCAGCCTAGGGCAAATGGCTTCTTTAAGCAGATGAACCTCAGACCGTACATGTAATTTACCATGTTCCATTGATCCAAACTTAGTGATATGCCAAAACTTGCTGTAAGAAAACTGGAGAAATATAGTTTCTATGTGAGTTGCTGTGTACAAGCAAAAACTCATGGAGTTCTATTACTAAAAGAAGACAGGGAGAATAGACCCTGAGGGACAATTAGAGATCTTTCTCACAGGCTCATAGCAAAGAAAGGTAATAAATAATTGGAATAAAGGCTGGTAAGTACTAAAATAAGTTCTGGTGGCAGAACAAAGGGAGAAATTGTCTTCTGTGTGTAGGGTGAGGGCTTGTTTCAGAGGATGTATCTGAAAGAATGTGGTCCTTGCTGCTGGGACGTGAAGGATATGTCAGTAGTAAGAGAAATAACAATAGGAAGCAATAACAATAGACTGGAAGAAGTGGCTTCCAGTAATGACAGCAGATTGAATACCTATGCCTTTTTTGTTTTTTGTTTTTTTTTTTCTGAAACCTCACTAAAGTAACAATAGTTTTGTTTTTTAGCCATAGATCCTAGCAAGAATAGGTAACAAGACAACAGCAAAAAAAAAAAAAAAAAAAATTTGAAGTAAGGAAGCAGATGGAGGAATGATACATGAATTAGCAATTTAAAGAAAATTAGCTTCTAAGCTAGGGGGTAGGAAAAGCGAAAAACCAAACCAGTATATATCATTGAGTCCTCTAAAGACCCAGGAAATGGTGACACCAGATACTTCTGAATTAGGGATGCAAAATAAGGATCATTGATTGTCAATCTGTTTAAGAAAGATTGGGTCCTCACATCCCCTCCACCATTCCATGCAACAGTTGACTTCCTCTTCCCGCACATTGGCAAAAAACTAGAAATTTATTCTTTGAAAAAGTTAAACATAGAATCTCTTACTGAAATGATCAGGCATAAGTGAGGTTGGGATCCCTTATTAAAAGTAAGGACTTTAAGTGAATGTGTGCATGTTGTATGCTAAGACTGTCTAGCTTTCTTCCCTGTCTTAGCTTCCAGAATGCTGACAATCAGATCTTCACCCTTCAAACAGAACATTGGTGAAATCATTTCAGAAGAATTTGACCAGGCCAAGAAGAAAGACTTAAGATACCAACATTAGCAATTCCTCAACTAAATGATCCATCCTGATCATCTTATGAGTTAGGCTTTTAGTCTCAGTGAAAGACTGCAAGAAATATTAGGAAATCCAAAATATGAAATCTAGAGACTGAAATAAACAGAAGCCAAAAGCAACCAGAAAAACAAATTTGATAAGGGAGAAGGGAATGTTTCAGAAGTACAACCCCTCCCCCCTGCCAAAATCCCTGTCTTTAACTTTCTCAGAGGGAAAATAGGAAAATATTGCAATCATAAAAGAAGAATAAATACTGTTTTTTCAAAAGAATAGTCTGAGAAAAAAAGAGCTTTTGGAAACACAATAGAAAAAAGTAAAACACTCAATATAAAGTTGGGGAAGTCTCTCAAAAAATAGGACAAAAGGACAAAGACTTAGAAAATAGGAAAAATATATATATTTTTTTTTTTTTTTCTTTAGTTAGATGACTGTTCCAGTAGGTTCAATAAAAACGCAACGGGCATTCCAGGAAAATGGAACAGAAAAAAACAGGAAAGAAATGATCAGTGAAGCAATTTAAAAAATATTTCCAAGGTGTAGGGACCTGAGTTTTCAGATGAGAAGAGCCCAGCACAATAAATGAAAGTAGACACATTCTAAGGGACATTGTCATGAAATCCTAAACCCTGGGTCCACAGAGAAGTTCCTACAAACTTCCGGGGTAGGGCAGGGGAGGGATATGGATAATAGGTAATAGGTCACGTGAAAAAGATCAGGAATCAGATTGACTTCACACTTCCTGTAAACAACAGTTGAACCTCGAGGGCAATGGAAAGATTTCAAAATTCTGAAAGAATTCTGTGTCTGACCATTCAACTGTGAAAACAGAATAAAAACAAGCAAAACTTCAAAATATTACCTCATGCATCTTTTTTTCCTCATGCATCTTTTTTTTTTTTTTTTTAAAGCTTTTTATTTTGTTTTAGGGTATAGCCGATTAACACTGTTGTGATTCAGGTGAACAGGAAAGTGACTCAGCCACACATATACATGTATCCATTCTCCCCGAAACTCCCCTCCCATCCAGGCTACCACACAGCACTGAGCAGAGTTCACTGTACTGTACGCTATGTCCCTATTGATAATCCATTTTAAATATAGTGTGTGTACATGTCCATCCCAAACTCCCTAACTATCCCTTCCCCTCATCCTTTCCTCTGGCAACCGTAGTTCATTCTCTAAGTCTGTGAATCTGTTTCCGTTTTGTAAGTAAGTTCATTTGTATTATTTCTTTTTAGATTCTGCATTAAGGGATGTCATACAATATTTCTCCTTCTCTGTCTGACTCACTTCACTCAGTATGACACTCTCTAGGTCCATCCATGTTGCTGCAAATGGCATTATTTCATTCCTTTTAATGGCTGAGCAATATTCCATTTTTTATATGTACCACCTCTTTATCGCTTCCTCTGTTGATGGGCATTTAGGTTGCTTCCATGTTTTGGCTATTGTAAACAATGCTGCAATGATCATTGGGGTGCATGTATCCTTTTGGACCATGTTTTCTCCAGATACATGCCCAGGAGTGGGATTATTTGGTTACAGGTGGCTAAAGTATTGTAGCTTTAGCATCAGTCCTTCTATTTCTAATTTCATAACATTATGATCAGAAAAGATGCCTGATGTGATTTCAGTTTTCTTAGACTAACCAAGGCTCACCTTGTGGCCCAGCATGTGGTCAGTCCTGGAGACCCTTTCATGTGCACTTGAGAAAAATGTGTAGTCTGCTATTTTTGGATGGAATTCTCTATAAATACCAGTTAAGTTCATCAGGTGTAAAGTGCCATGTAAGGCCTGTGTTTCCCTATTAATTTTCTGTCTGGATGATGTGTCCATTGATGAAAGTGGTCCACTATTATTGTATTACTGTTGATTTCTCCCTTTATGGTTGTTAGTATTTGCCTTACATATTGAAGTGCTCCTGTGTTGGGTGCATATATATTTATAATGGTTATATCTTCTTGGATTGATCCCTTGATCATTATGTAGTGTCCTTCTTTTCTCTTATAACAGTCTTTGTTTTAAAGTCTATTTTGTCTGATATGAGTATTGCTATTCTAGCTTTCTTTTATTTCCATTTGAATGAAATACTTTCTCCCATCCCCTTACTTTCAGTCTGTAAGTGACCCTAGGTCTGAGGTGAGTGTCTTGTAGACAGCATATATAGGGTCTTGTTTTTGTATCCACTCAGCCAGTCTATATCTTTTGGTTGGTGCATTTAATCCATTTACATTTAAGGTAATTACTGATATATATGATCCTATTACCATTTTCTTAATTGCTTGGAGTTCATTTTTTCTTTTCCTTCTCTTGTGTTTTCTGCCTGGAGAAGTGCCTTTAGCATTTTTTGTAAAGCTGGTTTGGTGGTGCTGAATTCTCTCAACTTTTGCTTGTCTGGAAAGCTTTTGATTTCTCCATCAAATCTGAAGGAGAGTCTTGTTGGGTAGAGTATTCTTGACTGTAGGTTCTTCCCTTTCATCACTTTAAATGTATCATGCTATTCCTTTCTGGCTTAGAGAGTTTCTGTTGAAAAATCAGCTGAAAGTTATGGGAGTTGGCTTTATATGTTATTTGTCATTTTCCCCTTATTTCTTTTAATAGTTTATCTTTGTCTTTAATTTTTATCAGTTTGATCACTATGTGTCTCAGCATGTTCCTTCTTAGGTCTATCTTTCCTGTTACTCTCTGCACTTCCTGGTATTGGCTGACTATTTCTTTTCCCATGCTGGGGGAGTTTTCAGCTGATTATCTCATCAAGTATTTTCTCAGGTCCTTTCTCTCTCTCTCTCTCTCTCTCTCTCTTCTCCTCTGGGACCCCTATAAATATGAATGTTGGTGCATTTAATGTGTCAGAGGTCTCTTATGCTGTCTTCGTCTCTTTTTTTAGTTTTGTTTGTTTTGTAATATTCTGTTTTGTGGCTGTGATTTCTGTCATTTCGTCTTCCAGGTCACTTATCTGTTCCTCTGCCTCAGTTATTCTACTATTGATTCCTTCTAGTGTATTATGCATCTCTGTTTGTTCTTTTTAGTTCTTCTAGGTTTTTGGCAAACATTTCTTGCATCCTTTGCATTCTTTTCCTCAGATCATGGATCATCTTCACTATCATTATTCTGACTTCTATTTCTGGAAGATTGCTTATCTCCACTTCATTTAGTTGTGTTTCTGGGGTTTTGTTACTTCATGTGGGACATAACTCTCTGCTTTTTCATCCTGATTAACTTTCTGTAATGTGGTTTTTGTTCTAACCATTGTGGGATCATGGTTCTTCTTGCTTCTTCTGTCTGCCCTCTGATGGATGAGGCTAAGGCTTATGCAAGCTTCCTGATGGGAGGTACTGATGGTGGGAAAAACTGGGTCTTGCTCTAGTAGACAGGGCTGTGCTCTTAGTTCAATTATCTGCTGATGGGTGGGGCTGCACTCCCTCCTTATTAGTTTGGCCTGAGGTTACCCAGCCCTGGAGCCTAAAGCCCTGCATGTATGCCTATTTGCTAAGTTGCCTCAGTTATGTCCTACTCTTTGCAACCCCATGGACTGTAGCCTGCCAGGCTCCTCTGTCCATGGGATTCTCCAGGCAAGAATACTGGAGTGGGTTGCCATATCTTCTTCCAGGGGATCTTCCCAACCAAGGGATCAAACCCACATCTCTTATGTCTCTCTCATTGGCGGGCGGCCTCTTTACCACTAGCGCCACCTGAGAAGCTGCCATGGTAGGACTGGTGGCGACCTCCAAGGGGGCTCACACCAAGGGGCACCTCCTAGGACTACTGCTGCAGTGCCCCCATCCCTGCGTTGAGCCGCTGCTGATCCACGCCTCTGCAGGAGACCCTCAAACACTAACAAGTAGGCGTGGTTCAGTCCCCTGTGGGCTCACTGCTCCTTTCCCCTGGGTCCTGGGGCACACAGGATTTTTGTGTGTGTGCCCTCCTAGACTGGAGTCTCTGTTTCCCCTGGTCCTGTGGGACTCCTGTCATCAAATCCTGCTGGCCTTCAAAGTCAGCTTCACTGGGGACTCCTAGTCCCTTTGCTGGATACCCAGGCTGGGAAGCCTGACGCAGGGCTCAGAACCTTCACAACAGTGGCAGAACTTCTTTGGTAATATTGTTCTCCAGTTTGTGGGTTTCCCACCTGGTGGGTAAGGGATTTGATTTTACCCTCCTACCATCTCGTTGTGGCTTCTCCTTTGTCTTTGATCATGGGGTATCTTTTTTGGTGGGTTCCAGCATCTTCCTGTTGATGGTTGGTCAACAGCTAGTTGCAATTTTGGTGCACTCACAGGAGGACGTGAGCACCCATCCTTCTACTCCGCCATTTTGAGCCAGTCTCCCTCATGTATCTTTTTTAGGAAGGTACTTGAAGATGTGCTGTATATCTCTCTATATATATAAACACAGACAAGCACACACATGCATGTAAAAGAATAAACTAGGAATGAAGACATGGGCTACAAGGAACAGGAGATTTACTTCTAAAGAAAATCAAAGGAAATGCCCTAGAAAATGGTGAAGGGAGATCCAGGATGCTATCTCTGCCCCAGATACCAAGGACAACCAGACCTGATTTATTGCAGCAGGGCAGAAGATTGTAGGAGAGAATCCTCAAGAAGGTGAAATTGACAGATAAGCTAATAGGTATGAACTTTATAAAAGATGGCAACTGGCAGAGTTTGGGGTTGGATTATTGAGGACTGCATGGAAAACTTAGCCAAAAAAAAAAAAGGAAGCGAAAAAAATGTGGTAGAGAGGGCTTACGCATTATCTGATGCTTCTTTTCCTCTGGACACATGGGAGGAATATATTTCTTTTCCCTCTTGCACTTAGAATCATATGACTATTTCTGGCCAATGAATTTGAGTAGAACTCACACGTGATAGTTTTAAAACACAACCCAGATTTTTTTTAACTTTCTTCCTATCAAGAGGTGGGTTATTTCTTACTGTAGCATAGCCTGGTCTATCTTGACTAATATGCAAGATAATTATCAACTCTAAGGAAAATAAATCATAGTTTATTTTGGGGCTTAGCACTGAAAAGTTTACATGGTCACAATAACCAAATGCCAAGAAATGATCTTTCTACAATTATGATATAATGATACAGTATTGGCAGGTTTGGGGAATGGGAAAAATAAGGATGTTCTATAAGTACACAGTAAACATTGATGAAAACATGAATTTAGAAAAAGAATAGAAAAGAACAACCTATTCTAATTTGAAAATAAAAGCTGCATAATTTCAGATATAGAATGAAATGAGAAAAGGATAAACACCAACATAAATTATAAAATGTGGAGAGATATACAAAGCCACATGAAATGAAGCAATATTGAGAGAGTCATATGGAAACAGAAGTCACAAAATGGTAGGAGGATTATAACCCAAGAGAAAATGTTCTTTACTTACATTAAATCACATAATGCATTATGTTACATGGAAGATCAAATATCATGAGAAGCTGTCATCATCTCATTTTTGTTCTGCAAAAGGATGCCAGAAGGTGTCAGAATAAGCGCTAGTCTTTTCTACACTTTCTCGTACCATACCAAATGGAAAATAAGCATCTTTCATTATTACCTTATAGAAACATGGTGAAGCTAGAAACATCTCTCATAAATTCTCATTAATTTCTAAATAAATTATTTGGATTTTCACATGACATGTCTGCCATCTAGAATTGACTACAGAGGACAATTTGAATTACAATTGAATTTAAATACAGTAGTTCTTTAGAAAAGGTGAATGATTTCACCTATATGTTTATAGTGTGTGCTGCTATTCAGCCCTCTTCTCCTCTTTGTTATTTGGCCTATTTCATGAATCCCTACTATAAATATCAAAAGCAGATAAGCTCTTTTATATTTGCCTCTGTTATTCCCCCATTTGCTTATTATTCGCATGCTGCCTGGGGATAGCCTTACAGAGTCTGAACTTATTAATTTTGTTGTTTATTTATTTACAACTCACAGTAGGCCTCACACATGCCCAGTTTTGTTTTAGACACTAGGATACAATGCACCAAAAAATGAAGAAAAACTTTGCTCTGTGTAGCTTATCGTCTAATGAGGGGAGACAGGCTATAACCAAATAAGTTGGAAAAATTGTATAGACATTAGAATGGGTTAATTACTACGGAGGAAAATAGAGGATACAAGGTGAATAGAGCATGCTTGGGGGGAGGGTGATAAGAAGGCCTCACTATCATAAAATGATGATCTGTGGTAAAAGGAAAAAAAAAAAAAAGATGGTCACAGGAAAATTAATTCCCATATCCAAAGAGAGAATGTGGCCATTGTGTATTCTCAATATTACATATAGCCTCCAAACCACAAATTTGATTTTTGATGAAAAGACCTTGGAATTATACAAAGAAAGAGAATTTCAGTATTTATATGTATGAAAAAAGATATCCTACGTTATAAGCCCCAAGTTGCAGAAGTCATCCCTGATAATTCAGATGGTAAAGAATCTTCCCGTAATGCAGGAGACCCTGGTTCGATCCCTGGGTCAGGAAGATTACCTGGAGAAGGGAACAGCTACCCACTCCAGCATTCTTGCCTGGAGAATTCCATGGACAGAGGAGCTTGGTGGGCTATAGTCCGTGGGGTTGCAAAGAGTTGGACATTACTGAAGCAACTTAACACATTTCAGAAGGCAAGACCAGGGACTATTAAAGTCAGTAATAGTAAGAGGAGTGGGGGAGATGTGTTTTGGTCTCTTGAAAGCAGTCCTAAGGGCCTGGATTACAAGGCAAGTGAAGCAGGTAAATAAAGCATCAATACAATGACTATTCCCAGAAGGGCAATAGGAATGTAATGCCATGGTGAAAAAAGGCACTCCCAAAGCTATTGCATTTGTAGGCTGCTTGCTGCCAACAGCCTTTTGACATCAAAGTACCTTTATCTTCCAAATGCCTACCTGGCAATTGGCAAAGCCACAGGAAGGGCATTTCCAGAATGGAACAACTGGCTCATTTTACCCAAGTAAAGTCAGCAAATGTTCTATGTTTTGTTGCTTTTGTACGAGGCTAGTGCACATCCTATAAAGTTCATAACATATAAGATCTCATTTGTACTTGGTTGCATTGCCCATATATTAAGTAACTCTATAAATGTAAGCAAACTCCAGTGCTCTCACTTTCATTTGTCTATATATATTTCAGGAAAAGAAATTAGAATGATTAAGCAGTTTAATAATAAGACAATCTTTTTCCTTTTCTATTCTAAAATAAATATACATGTAGGAATAAATTTTGAGATGAATGGATAAAGAAAACGTGGTATATACATATAATTGAAACTCATTCAGCCATAAAAAAGAAAAAGAAACCCTGTCATATGCTACAACATGGATGAATCTGGGGAGCATTATGTATTAATAAGTGAAATTGAGATAGGAGGGAAGTGGGCAGGTCACAATCTTTAAAAAAATGACATAGTCATTGAGGAGATGACATAAACTGGTTAGAAACCAGCTGGGCCCAAGATTGCAGAAGATTTGACTTCCAGTAGACTTTAAGCCTCATTATATGCTTATTGTTATATTGTAGCATGCTAAATGACATACCCATAGGGGCCATGAGAATTCCCAAACTGACCATAAAAAGACCAAAAAGTGGGCAGTGGTCCAACTCCTGGAAATCCTTGTCCCTTCCCTGAAAGAATTGGAATAATCCTCCTACTTATTAGCATATGTAATTACCCAGCCCATAAAAACTAACCACCCCATTTATCAGGGCCTCTTGACTTTTACATGGCCCACACTTCATCTCTGTAGCGTGTATCTGCCAGAATAAACTTGTTTTCACTTTCCTATGGCTTGCTCTTGAATTCTTCCCCGCCAAGGACCCTTACTTGGTGGCCTGTCTCAGGGACTCACCTGAGACCTGGGACATGACTGTCCTCTCGCTCCCCATTTTCCTGCAGCAAAATAAGCCAGTCACAGAGTGACAAATACTGCATGATTCCACTTATATGAGGTATCTGCAGAAGTCAGGCTCACAAATGCAGAAAGCAGAATGGTGGTTGTTAGGGGCTGGGCATGGGGGAGAGGGTAGGAAATAAGACATTGCTATTCAGTGAGAATGGAAGTTATCAGTCATTCAGGATGAAAAAGTTCTAGAGAATCTGTTGTACAACATTGTGCTTATAGTTAACAATGCTGTATACTTAAAAGTTGTTAAGAGAGTAAATCTCAAGTTTCTTACCACAATTTGTTTTTTAATGAATGAATTTTGGCTTCATAAAACTATGTTGAAAGTTTGTTTGTAACTTTGTTTTGCATCATTCTTTCCTACAAATTATCTGTAGGCTTTGTCAATCAGATCTTTGGTTGCCAGCAGCAAATCAATTTGAGGACTTTAATAAAAAACAAAAGCTACTGGAAGCATGTCTGAGTCACAGAGCCTTGACAGGATAGCTGGGGACCAGGCTTGGAATGAACCCAGAGATCCCAGGGTGAGAACCATAGGAGGCCAGTGTGGTCCCCATGATACTGTCATGGGGACCTTTTTTTGCCTTTTCTTTTTGCCTTTTCACCCATTGCCATAAGAAACCCTGAATGGACAGTTGGCAGTCTCAGCTACAAATTCAATAGAAGTGTCACGAGGTTCTCTAGTGAAAGCGTTTCTCCCTTGGATGCTAAAACCTTTATATCAGCAGAGTTCAGAGTCACAGAGATTAGAAGCAACAAAAAAACTTTAGTGACTCATTAAGTGTAATTGTGAAAGGTACCATCACCCCACTTTTACCCTTTGTTTCCCATACCACAGCATCTTTTTATGGGGAAAAAGTCACCACCTACTATATTCCTCACTAGCTTAGAACATATACATCCTGAAGGATCAGGCCAAAATTTTACAGGGTGTCAACTCCTGGGCATGAGCATAACTGAATCTTTTTTTTAGTTGAAGTAACGTTGATTTACAGTGTTCTGTTAGTTTTAGGTGTACAGCAAGGTGATTCAGTTTTTTTATGTGTGTGTGTCGGCGGGGGTGGGTGTATGTGTTCTTTTTCAGATTCTTTTCCACTTAGGTTATTGTAATGTATATTGAATGTTTTATTTATTTTTGGCCGTGCTGGGCCTTCGTTGCTTTGCCCAGGCTTTCTCTGGGTGTGGCAAGCAGGGGCTACTCTTTGCTGCGGCGCACAGGCTCCTCATTGCAGTGGCTTCTCTTGTTGCCGAGCACAGGCTGTAGGTACATGGGCTTCAGTAATTGCCGCACGTGGGTTCAGTAGTTGTGGCACATGGGCTTGGTTGCTCCTCGTCATGTGGAATCTTCCTGGACCAGAGATGGAACCCATGTCCCCTGCATTAGCAGGCAGATTCTTATCCACTGTGCCACCAGGGAAGTTTCTCTAAACATCTTTATATATGTGTGTGTGTGTATCTGTTAACATAACTGGATCTTAATAACCCAGTTTTATAGGTGTATGCCTCTAGGTGATAGTGATATAAGATCATCGAATCTTATGGAATCAGCTCATTTCTTCCTCTGTGAACTGAAACCTTTGGTCTGTAGCAAAGTGTGAGATATCTTGACTGTGTATAAGGCATTCCACAAGTTCTTGGATGGTGGTGCTAGCATGGCTTGAGTCCACATTAAATGTCTTTTACAGTGAGAACATATCAGTGTCCCTTTTGTGATGGTTTTCCCAGGTAAGGTACCATATTCAAGATGTCATTAACTGCTAGAAAATTGGGTATTAAGCTATTGAAGTTGAGATAAGAGAAAGTCTATGTTGAGCCTAGTCGGCCTGCTAGCATGATCACTTTGAGTCCAAAATAGGATAAAAATACTGACTGATGACTGTAAGACAGGACATTTTGTTTAGCCGATTATTAAGAAACTCCTTCACAGAGGAGGCTTTTGGTAAGTATTCACATTGGATACAGTATTTGCATACTCAAGACCCATCCACACATCCCAAACATCCTTATTATCAATCTTCTGATTTTGTTTTTTCCAGCATGCATAACCCTTAGCCTCTGCTCATGAATTCATGTAGGTCCTTAACATACATCTCTCCATCTCTTCCTCTGGTAAAAGTTCCTCATTATGGAGGAATTTCTCCTTTGGAAGAAATGGAAGGATTTGTCCTTTCCACTATTGAGTGGAATTGACTGATGCCAACATATTATTTAGAGCCATCTGTAAGGCAGACTTGAATTTTTTTCCTCTTCGATTATAAGAGAAATCCACACGAGGCCATAGGTTGAGGGAGGTTGAGGCCATAGGTTGCAGAAGGAGACATGCTGGATGTGTGAGCCATGTTGCTCCAGGTCCCCTCAGGTTCCACCCCTATTCCTGCCTATGTATATGACTTCTGTTTGATGTCATAGTTCCTGCCTATGAGTCAGAACACCTAGCTCTTTATGAGCACTCAGATTGCACAGACGGCTGTTGTTTGTTAATCTCTATCAAAGCCAGGTTTTAAGCCAAGAACTATTTCTCAAAAGCATGATAGCTCTTGACAAAGTGGGCATGTCTGTATTCTAAAATGTCATGCCTGTAATTGTCCAGTGGAACCTTCCCCAGGCTTTCTTTAAATCATTTATTCATTCAGTGAGACTTTCAAAGCCCAGAAGGAAGTAGATATAAAATAACATGCAAAAGATGTTGTTGCTTAAAAAAAAATGTTACTCTTCATTCTTTGCAATTCTTGGATTCTTTACAGGAAGACCTATCTACCTAGTTCTTTTAGGGTTTATTCCCTGCCTCCTTAAAGCACCTTTAAGACATTCTGAACACCTAGGTGTCTCAACCCAAGAGAATAACTTCCAGAGAAAGATAGATGCCCCCTCATCATCTCTGTAAGACCTGGCTCTCAAGTTCTATTTTTCAATCTTGAGGCCTGTCTCTCCCCCTATATAATTGACAGCAGGGATACTCAATTATTTTAGGGAAAACCCTACCTCTTAGGGCAACTAATTCTGAGTTTGAATCCTAACTATATCAGAATTCTCAATCTAATATCCAGATACAAACTGGAGATCAAGTTATTATATTGAAAAAGGCAGGTTTCCTATTGAGGCCTTTTATTTCAACTAATTATTAATAACTTATAATAATAATATTATAATAATTATTAATAACTTATTAATAAGTTTCAACTAATAACTAATTAAAAATTCTGTTTTATAGAATATGTTACATGTATTTTGCTATTATTTTATTCTATAGAATGATTTGCCAACTGTATTCCAAATATGTTTTCAAAATTAAATACAGATACTAGAATATGTAGCATTTCCTACAGTGTAAGACATGCCTCTGCCTAATAGACAAGCATTTCAGTGTTGAGTTTTTTTTAATTAATTAATTTTTTTTTAATTGGAGGCTAATTACTTTCCAATATTGTGGTGGTTTTTGCCATACATTGACAGGAATCAGCCACAGGTGCACGTGTCCCCCGATCCTGAACAGTGTTGAGTTTTTAACGACAAAATCATGTTGGTTTGGGCTTCCCTGGTGGCTCAAAGAATCCACATGCTCATGCAGGAGACAGGGGTTCTATCCCTGATCCAGGAAGATCCCACATGCTGTAAAGCAACTAAGCCTGCATGCCACAACTATTGAGCCTGTGCTCTGGAGCCCAAGAGCTGCAGCTTCTGAACCCACATGCCCCAACTACTGAAGCCCACATACCCTAGAGTCCATGCTCAGCAGCAAGATAAACCACCACAACAAGGAGCCCATGCACCACCCCAGTCCCGACTTGCTGCAACTAGAGAAAGCCACATGCAGGAACAAAAACCCAGTGGAGTCAAGAGTAAATAATAAAAATAAATAAATAAAATTGTTTTTAAAAGGCATATTATTTTTAATTATACTGGTAGTAAATTAATTGGCAAAGGGGGAGTAATACAAACTTGGTTCTGAGTAAGTGAAAGCTTTCAGTCTAATATCAGCCTTATTTAGGTTTCCCTTAAGACACTATGTGCTAAGTCGCTTCAGTTGTGGCTGACTCTCTGTGATGCTATGGACCTTGACCTGCCTGGCTCCACTGTCCATGGGATTCTCCAGGCAAGAGTACTGGAGTGGATAGCCATTCCCTCCTCCAGGAAATCTTCCAGACCCAGAGATCAAAACCCTGTCTCTTAGGTATCCTGCCTTGGCAGGTGGGTTCTTTACCACTAGCGCCACCTGGGGAGCCCTGCACATCTGCCTAAATTCCAGCGTATATAGATGAGTAGCAAAACAACAACGAATTCGTTATCCCTCAAAAGTAAAAAAGAACAGCAACAACTTAAATGAACTGCATTATTTATAGCCTGTCAGTGATAGTAGGAGTGTGCTTCCCAGGTTACGCTAGTGGTAAAGAGCCCACCTACAAATGCAGAAGTCGCAGGTTCAGTCTTTGAGTCTGGAAGATCCCCTGGAGAAGGATATGGCAACCTACCCCAGTATTTTTGCCTGAGGAATCCAGTGGACAGAAGAGCCAGGTGGACTGCAATCCGTAGGGTTGCAAGAGTTGGACGTGACTGAAGCAACTTAGCACTCACACAATGATAGGGAGAGTTTTTCCTTAGTGTCTCCAACTGTGTGGTACAGTAGTCCTTGAAAGAGGTTTTTTTTAAGCAGTCACTTAAGAGCCTCTCTATTAGGAATTCCAAGGAGAAGGGCAGGCAGGAGCTATGCAGAGGGGAGGTAATCTTTCTTCAACAAATTGTACTTGTGGTATCCAGACACTGAACTGAGCTGTGATTTCAGCAATAAGGATAAAGAAGGTATGTAAAGTTACTGACCCTTCACAAATATCTTTGGTGCCTCAGGCAAGTAACAGGAACACTTGCTTAAGGATGATCTAAATGCTTAAGATCACTGACAACTTGGGTAGTTCCCTAATAGTGCAGAGTTTAGGACTCCATGCTTCCACTTCAGGAGTCCAGGTTTGATCCCTGGTCAGGAAACTAAGGACTTTCCAGGTGGCTCAATGGTAAAGAATCTACCTGCCAAGCAGGAGACACAGGCTCAATCCCTGGGTCGGGAAGATCACCTGGAGAAGGAAATGGCAACCCACTCCGGTATTCTTGCCTGGGAAATCCATGGACAGAGGAGCATGGCCCGGCCACAGTCCGTGGAGTTGCAGAGTCACACACAACTTAACGACTAAACCACCACCACCACCAGGGAACTAAGATTCTGCAAGCCACGTGGCTTGACCAAAAAAAAAAATCACTGACAACTTGGAAGCTGAGACACTTATGTGATCTCTGGCTCATACAACATTTAACACGTTCCCTCTCCAATAAGATTAATTAATCCAATATAACAAATATTAAAGTACATCCATCACTTGTCAGGCAGTTGTTAGATGCATAAATGGAATATGTTTAGCCCTAAAGAAGGAACATATTTGTTGGTATGTCTTCATTAAATTGAAGACATACCAACAAATCCAATCAATACATTATGAAAATTGATAAATAATGGCAGTATGCCAAAGGTTCAGTGGCGTTACTAGAGAAATACCTAAGAGAGGATACCTAAGAGAAATACCTAAGAGAGGAGGAGAAGACAGTGACATGGAAGGCTTTTTATATGATAGGATTTTTTAACTGACTCTCTAAAGAAGAACGGGAGTTTGCTAGGCAAAGAAAAGTGTAGAAGACATTCTAGGTAGAGAAAACAACATACATAAAGGCAAAAAATATAAAATAGTATGGTCTTGCCATCTTGCATCTTGATTTAGTCAGCAAACAAATGGCACACTTGAAAGGTTAACTGAAACGAGTTTAATGAAGATGACTATTTCCAGAAATGTGGGCCAAGTCAAGGGCACCAGCAAAGAATGGTGAAGCATTCAGTGGGAAGCTATAATGACCTGACCAGAAAGGGCAGGGAAAGGGAATGAGACCACCAGAACCTGCTGAGAGGCATCGCCGTGGGAGAGGGACTGCCCACAAGCAACGTCAACCAGAAGCAGAAAAAACAACCACTACCAAATCCCAGCCTGGCAGAGACAAAGGGAGGGGTAAATACCCTGTCCTCCCTTTCCTCCAGTCTCCAGCAGGACCCCCTCCCGCTAGCTGAACCCCACTGCAGCCCAGAGGGCAAAGGGGTTTGAGAAAGCTTCTGTAAAGGTTGGCTTTCTGAGGCCAGGAGAGCAGAGACTAGATCTGCAGAGGCAAACAATCATTAGTACATACATCTCAGATTCATATCCTGTGTCTGAACAACTTCCTGCTTCTTGAACAGGTATAACTAACCCAGGACTAAACCTCTAACTGACATGACAAGTTGGCCCTCATTTCCTCTTCCTTGACTGACATAAGGAGTAGCTTGTTGACCTAAATGACAGGAGAAGATTCTTAAGATCATTGTAACTTCTGCCCTGAAACAAAACTTTCTGTGTACATACTTTTAATCACAGTAATGTGATAATTATCCTATCAGACATTTTAAAATAAAAGTTATCCTGAGTGTGAGATGACATATACGTGCTTATTCATCTATCTGAAAATACCTAATTTTGTCAGTGGATGAAACTGGCTTGCATATTAGTTTCATAGAATTTTTTTGTGCACTTAAGACACTTCGTATTTGATTTATAAACTCTAGTTAAATCACATTTAAAGTATCTTCAGATTTTGTTATGGTGCTACGTTGCTTGAAATAGAACAAGTTGTCCTTTTACAACCTTTTTTTCTATTTATTTTTCAGATCAATAACTCGATCTTATTACCGCAACTCGGTTGGTGGATTTTTAGTATTTGACATTACTAACCGACGGTCTTTTGAACACGTGAAAGATTGGCTGGAAGAAGCAAAAATGCATGTACAGCCATTTCAGATTGTGTTTCTGCTAGTGGGACATAAATGTGATTTAGCTTCACAACGTCAAGTTACAAGGGAAGAAGCTGAAAAACTGTCAGCAGACTGTGGTATGAAGTATATAGAAACCTCAGCAAAAGATGCTACGAATGTTGAGGAATCCTTCACTATCTTGACAAGAGACATATATGAACTTATTAAAAGGGGAGAGATTTGTATTCAGGATGGCTGGGAAGGGGTTAAAAGTGGTTTTGTTCCAAATACTGTGCATTCTTCTGAGGAAGCAGTAAAGCCCAGGAAAGAGTGCTTCTGCTGACTTCAAACATGCCAAAGAATTAAGAACAGATTGGGTGTCATTTCAGGATAAATACCAACATTAACAACAGAATGATATGATGAAAGCATTTTAAAAAGTTATAAACCCATGCTAATGCTGTTTTGTAAGGTATTTAATTCAGAGCAATATGCTTACTTGTTAAACTACCAGATTGGTATTTTGCTAAATTATCAAGCAAAGCAGACAACATTTTCTGAAAACTGGAGTGTCTACATAATTGCCTTCATTCTCATTTTGTTAGCATATAACTGACCATAATATCCAAATATGTCAATATTACTCGTCTTTCTTGATAGTTTGAAATGGATGTTTTATGCACACATATACTCTATTGAAAAGATTTTATCAGGAATTACATTCTCTAGCATTAATTAATATTAAATAGTAAAGTGGATTTAAAAGTGCACTGTTCATTTACAAAGTAAACAATCTCAGAGTTATTAAGTAGGCCTAAAATAACAATTTCTTGCTTAAGGTAGCAGGTTTGTAAGCATTCTCTAAAATATTCGCCCTTAATTTTGCCTGAACATGAAAACGTAAGTTTTATATTAATTTTTGTTCTCTGATTTATTGCTCCTGAAAATTTTATGTTTTATAGAGACATCTAAGGGTCTCAGCAAAATATTTTACTATAAATATTTGTAAAAATCAAAATGAAAGATCACTATCAGCAAATGTTTTGTTTTTATAGTATACTGTCCTTAATCAGATAAGAAAAATGAATTTATATACTGATGACATTTTCAAAGAAAGTAAATCCAACCTACCTTGAGCTATTGTCAAAATTATCAATATAGGTAAGTGTAGAATATTTTTAATAATTGCTTTTTATGTTCAAGTGAATTTCCAAATTTCCCCATTTTCAATACAAGGAAAGTGTAGAAAATAGTTTTCTGGGCAAGGAAAATTGGCTAGATGTTTGAAATAGCATTCAAATTTTATTTTAAAATATCATCAGTAAAAGTAAAAATAAAATAATGAGTTAAGGCTACAAGATAATGTTTGAGTTTTCTAATTTTTAACTTGCTGATTAAATTCCCCTCCTGGAAGGGACATTTTTATGACAATGTCAAATATTTTATAATATACATTTCTATTCTGTTCTGTAAACCATTCTTGATCACAAAGAAACTGCTTTTTGGAATCATAAGGTCTTTACTATTCAACTGTAGTTGTTTCATTTGTTTGAAAACCAAATTTGTATAGTAGAAAGAATATTTAATAAGAAATCAGAAAACCTGGTTCTAAACTTGCCTTTGCTTTCCAGTATTCATACATGAGTAAGTAACTTAACCTCTGTTAGTTTTCTCATCTGTGAAACAAGGCTAATGACCTCATTAATTGTACTTCATGAAATTATTTTGGGAATCCAGTGAATCATGTAGAAAAGCTTTGTAAATGGAGAAAGAATTATACCAATGTGAGATCAATATCAACTGCTGATGGGCATACTATTATATTTACAGTGGATGAGAATTTTTACAGTGGATGAGAATTTTTCCCGTGTTCTTTTCCTTCACTCCCACACAGAAGAAGCAAAGAAGGTATATGCTTTCATGGACCTGGTGCAGTTCTTGGTTTGATTTATTTCTGTAGACTGTTACCCTGAAACTTCACTCTTCTAGAGTGGAAATGATAGGCAAGAAAATCCCACAAGACTTAATTCAATCAAAAGTCATGTTTGAATGTGGTTTTTGTGCCTCTTTGATTGTTTAAATACTAGTACCTTTCTAGGTTAATGTAAGTATTTTTATAGTGCCTGTAGAGACTATAAATTATACCATCGCTATAATTTTTTTGAATATATCGACAATGTTTTCTTGATATCCTTGGATTAATTTTACTTGAGTAAGTTCAAACTTTAACTGGCCAGATAAGACAATACTGTCACCCCAAATGTGAAGTAGTCTGTTTTTATTGTTACAATTTAAAATCTTATAATTTCCCATCAGTTCAAAGTAGCATCAACTTGCATAGTGAATACTTAATAGTAGTTTAAAGTACAGTTATTTGTGGCTACTCGTAAAGTTAAACAGCTAAAATATAAAATGTGATTTAACTTTCAGTGGATACCCTTTGTAATACTAATGTTGGGATAGCACTCATGTTTGGTCAAAGGATATGATGTGTTCCAAGATTTAGAATCGAATTAAGGAATCAAAAGAAACAAATGGGAATTCAGGGCCCCATAAAGCTGACACTTAGCAGAATCACACATGAGCAGAAGCAAGCATCGAAGTGTAATCCTTACATCTTGGTTGGTATTCTTTCTGTAATCATGCTGTGTCAGGGTGTGTGTGTGTGTTGAATAAAAGGGGAAATGTTATCTAACTGAATCCACAAAGTCTAAAATTGGGCTAAATCATTATATTATAGAGGAGCTGAAATTTTTGAGTTCTTATACCAGATTGCCAAGTATCTTTATAACCTTAGCCAGATACCTTTATTTATTTATCTGCCCATCTCCCTATACATGTAAGTAACTGACCTATTTTCTTACACATCATTATGTAGCATATGGATAATAATGCCAATGTAGTAAAGATATTAGCTCCAGGCAAAATATTTTGACTAAGGTTCTTAGAAATCAAAAATACTTGATTTTACATTAGAATTATATAATTTAATATTTAATTTAAACCTTACTGAAATTAAAATCTTTAAAATGAACAATGTAGCTAATTTAATAATTAGCTAATTATTAAATATTTTAGATGTGATTAAAAAGAAATGAAAACTATCCATTCATGTAACAAATTTGTCCCTGACAGAAATTGCTCATCTTGAGTATTATTAACACTTTCAGGGCATGTAGTGATATGTTTCATTAAACGGTAAGCTTAAGCCAAAATGATGATGTAATTGGAGTGTGGAGTGTGTAAATGTGGCCTTTATATACACGGTAGTAGCAAACAAGAGTTTTTGAGCCTGGAAACCTGAGAGTTTACTCTAGGTTTTCCAAAGCTTCAAAGCAGTTTCAGTTTGTTTGGTTGGTTGGTTAGTTGGTTTGGTTTGGTAGCAACCAAAGCAGTCACTTCTATTATTGTTAAGATAACTTTGGCAGTCTTTTTATCCAACTTTACATCATGAAAAAACTGAATCTATGGATTAATAAAATCATCTTAGTGCTGCTTTTGTCAGATTTTATATTGCCATTGGTTAAATTAAGAACCAAGCTTCAGGCTTCCTCAGTGGTCTAGTCGGGTTAAAAGTCTCCAACAAAAACCACTACAATATTGTAAAGTAATTAGCCCCCAACTAATAAAAATAAATGAAAAAAAAAAAAGTCTCCCTTGCAGTGCAGGGGACACGGGTTCCATCCCTGATCGGGGAGGATCCCACATGCCGCAGGGCAGCTAAGCCCATGTGCCACAACTACTGAACCCACGCTCTAGAACCCGCGAGCCGCAGTCACTGCGCACAAGCTCCTCAACTTCTGAGGCCCTTGCGTCCTAGAGCCAGTGCCCCACAAGAGAGCCACCAAAATGAGAAGCCTGCACACAGCAGCTAGATTAGCCCCTGCTCACCATGACTAGAGAAGGCTTCATGCATGGTAATGAAGACCTAGCCAGCCAAAAATAAATACGTAAATGAAATTATGAAAAGAAGAACACGGTGTCCTTTGACTTTGTGAAATAAAATTCACAATTATGGCAAGATAAGAAATATTTAAACAAAAGAATTCTTCTCTGCCCTTTGGCCTCCTCTCTCCCCCACTGTGCATCAACCAAATCTCTCTCAGCAGGAATACCTGCTCAATCATTCAGAGCACCATTGGCCTAGCATCAAAAAGACAACTCCTTGGAAGGTAACATTCTTTCTTGGTCTTGTAAAGTATCACATAACCCACCACGATGACACTTAGACCTGGATTATGTAAGTGGTCACTAATAAGTCATTTGATGTACAGCCTTCTGGCTCAAAAAACTTTTATAAACTGTGCCTTGACTTATAACAGGTGGAATAGTTCTCAGAGTTTTCTGAGATACTCTTCCCAGGTTTTATTTCTCATATTTGGCTCAAATAAAATCCTACAATCCTTTCTTAGGTCGTTCTACAACTTAAAAGAGTGTACTCTATTTCCTTAGTTACGACATAGAAGCATTCAAAAGACTAAAGACCTGTTTGATAAGCGAACTCATTTTTTTGCCCTGTAACTGCCTGGAGAGATTCAGTTGGAAATGCAAAGGAAATCATTAAGAAAAAAACAATGAAAGACTATGAAGGCTTTAAAGTTAGATTCTTTGTATTTTAAAATAGTAGAATGCATTCCCAATCAGAACCTACTTTTGGATATTCCACAGCTGATAAACAACCATTTCTGCTTCAAAATCTTTCTAAATTCCAGTTTTCTCACTAAACTTTCCTGAGCAACTGATCTTAAAATAACTTAAAAACTGTTCTACTGAACCTGAGTGAACTGCTACATGACTTGGTATTTCCAAAATCTTAATAACATGTGAGTGATGAGCTGTGACAATCTAATCAATTACTATACAATCTAATTCACATCATTATGATATAGAATAAATATAAAAGAAAAAATTTAAAGATATTAAAAAACTGGTGTTCCTTGTTGTTATGTCTCGGTAAATTTTTCATCATTTTTTAAATAGTGCCTAAAACATTATCTATGTGGCATTCAGTGACTATTAATTGATGATTATTATGCTGAGTTAATCCTATTTAATATGGGATCCGTATATTTAGTTTTAGTTTATATATTCCATGGAGGAACAAACATGTTTTGCTACAATTTCTCTTGCAGTTTTTTTCAGAATGACGGCAAATGGAAGAAAGATATGGCATAAAGTTCTTGAAGTATGTTATTTGATTTTAAATAATGAATAAAAGGAATGAGAATGAGAACTCATTGTCACATGATTGTTACATTATCTGTTTTTAGTGCGCCATCTTTAGCAGTGCTTTTGAAGCAGAAACTACTAAATACATGTGTGTATTTATTCACAAGTGAGGTATGAATAAGAATTCGAGATCTGAAATCTCTTACATATTACATAATACCTTGGTGGAGTGTGGGGCAGAACAGTATAATCAAGCATTAACATATATGCAGCAAAATGTATGAATATTCACACTAAAAAGACAAGTTTATCAATAACCAGATCAGGTCAAATTTTTGCTGCCAAATGAATTATCAAAAGAATTTCAGATTTTCAGAGCTTTTTGGATTTCAGAATTGCAGAAAAGAGAACATGATCATCTACCTTGCTTTGACAGATATTTCAGAATTTGTGGCTTTTTTATATTTGGTTCATCTTTGCCATGCTTCAGCCTCACACATGGCAGGAACTTATTAGATTTTGAATTGAGCTGTTAAGCCACACAAAATTTTCTTAACTTCAGCATACATAAACAGTTACACATGTAAAATATTTACAACAACGATTGGCACATAGTAAGCACTTGATAAATGTCGTCTATAATTTTTATTTTATTTTTAGGATAATTCTTTTAACTACAAACTTGCCATGAAGCCAGTTTTAATCCCTGTGATGTGCCAGGAACTAATTGTTAATAATGGCTATCTTACCGGTCTGATTCTTGGAGTCAGGAAAGAACACTTTAACAGGGATTGTTGGCGATCCCTAGCAGCATCTGACCAAATGGACAGGTGCTTGAATGAGCATAGGCCATCCTGTCTCTATAGCAATTCTGGGAAATCGTCACCAGTAACAGTTAGTGCACATGTGCTATGTGCTAAGAACTGTAGGTCAAAGGATTGGACTTCTTAGTTATATATAAAATGGTTATCAGCATTGTTTTTTAAAAGGTATTTTGGCAACAGCTTTATTGACATAGTTTGCATACAAAACCCATGTAAGATGTACAGTTAAATGGTTTTTAGTACACTCAAAGTTGTGCAGTCATCACTGCACTCAGTTTCAGAACATTTGTGTCACCTGAAAAAGGAAATTCTGTACTGTCTAGCTGTCACTCCCAATACCCTCCCCACCCCACACTATCAGAGTCCTAAACAAACACTAATCTACTTTGTGTCCCTATATTTGTCTATATTGCCCATTTCATATAAATGGAATCATATAATATGTGGTCTTTGATGACTGACTTATTTCAATTAGCATAATATTTCTAAGGTAGTACCATCATTTTGGGCTTCCTGATGGCTCAGACTGTAAAGAATCCGCCTGCAATGCAGGAAACCTGGGTTTGACCCCTGGGTAAGGAAGATGCCCTGGAGAAGGAAATGGCAGCCCACTCCAGTATTCCTGCCTGGAGAGTTCCATGGACAGAGGAGCCTGGTGGGCTATGGGGTCGCAAACAGTCAGACAGACTTGACTGAGCAACAAACAGACACACATTTTAAGAGAAGTGTTCCCATTATGGAATGGATACTAGCTGCTGCTGCTAAGTCGCTTCAGTCGTGTCCGACTCTGTGCGACCCCATGGATGGCAGCCCACCAGGTTCCGCCGTCCCTGGGATTCTCCAGGCAAGAACACTGGAGTGGGCTGCCATTGCCTTCAATGCATGAAAGTGAAAAGTGAAAGTGGAGTCACTCAGTCGTGTCCGACTCTTGGTGACCCCATGGACTGCAGCCTACCAGGCTCCTCCTTCCATGGGATTTTCCAGGCAAGAGTACTGGAGTGGGGTGCCATTGCCTTCTCTGGAATACTAGCTAATTGTATAAAATTTGGAAAATATAGAAAAATAGAGTGGTGACAGGAGAATCACTGTTAGACTCATCTCTGAAAATAATTATGTCAATATTTAATATATTTCTTCTTAGTAAACAGAAACTAAGAAAGAAACAGAAAATAAGAAGGGAGACACATAAAGTAGAAAGTGAAAGATTCCTTTTATCCTAAGCCAGTTCCATTCTTGGAGAGAAAATAACTGTTCACAATTTTATGTGTATCCTTCATGTCATTTTCTTATGTATTTACCCATGCTGTACACACACATACAGTGGAGGAGGGACTACATAAATGAAATTTGGTTATATTATTCTGTAACTTGCTTTTTACACATAATAAGGATCTTGGAAATCTCTTTCTGTTGACATACATTGATTTTTCTCTTTGACAGCTTCATAGGGTACCACAATATAAAGGGAAATACCATATCTACTCTTTTTTTTTTTTTTTTTTTAGTTGGAGGCTAATTACTTCACAACATTTCAGTGGGTTTTGTCATACATTGATATGAATCAGCCATAGATTTACACGTATTCCCCATCCCGATCCCCCCTCCCACCTCCCTCTCCACCCGATTCCTCTGGGTCTTCCCAGTGCACCAGGCCCGAGCACTTGTCTCATGCATCCCACCTGGGCTGGTGATCTGTTTCACCATAGATAGTATACATGCTGTTCTTTTGAAACATCCCACCCTCACCTTCTCCCACAGAGTTCAAAAGTCTGTTCTGTATTTCTGTGTCTCTTTTTCTGTTTTGCATATAGGGTTATCGTTACCATCTTTCTAAATTCCATATATATGTGTTAGTATGCTGTAATGTTCTTTATCTTTCTGGCTTACTTCACTCTGTATAAGGGGCTCCAGTTTCATCCATCTCATTAGGACTGGTTCAAATGAATTCTTTTAACGGCTGAGTAATATTCCATGGTGTATATGTACCACAGCTTCCTTATCCATTCATCTGCTGATGGGCATCTAGGTTGCTTCCATGTCCTGGCTATTATAAACAGTGCTGCGATGAACATTGGGGTGCACGTGTCTCTTTCAGATCTGGTTTCCTCAGTGTGTATGCCCAGAAGTGGGATTGCTGGGTCATATGGCAGTTCTATTTCCAGTTTTTTAAGAAATCTCCACACTGTTTTCCATAGCGGCTGTACTAGTTTGCATTCCCACCAACAGTGTAAGAGGGTTCCCTTTTCTCCACACCCTCTCCAGCATTTATTGCTTGTAGACTTTTGGATAGCAGCCATCCTGACTGGCGTGTAATGGTACCTCATTGTGGTTTTGATTTGCATTTCTCTAATAATGAGTGATGTTGAGCATCTTTTCATGTGTTTGTTAGCCATCTGTATGTCTTCTTTGGAGAAATGTCTGTTTAGTTCTTTGGCCCATTTTTTGATTGGGTCATTTATTTTTCTGGAATTGAGCTGCAGGAGTTGCTTGTATATTTTTGAGATTAATCCTTTGTCTGTTTCTTCATTTGCTATTATTTTCTCCCAATCTGAGGGCTGTCTTTTCACCTTACTTATAGTTTCCTTTGTAGTGCAAAAGCTTTTAAGTTTCATTAGGTCCCATTTGTTTAGTTTTGCTTTTATTTCCAATATTCTGGGAGGTGGGTCATAGAGGATCTTGCTGTGATTTATGTCGGAGAGTGTTTTGCCTATGTTCTCCTCTAGGAGTTTTATAGTTTCTGTCTTACATTTAGATCTTTAATCCATTTTGAGTTTATTTTTGTGTATGGTGTTAGAAAGTGTTCTAGTTTCATTCTTTTACAAGTGGTTGACCAGTTTTCCCAGCACCACTTGTTAAAGAGGTTGTCTTCATATCTACTCTTAATAGTAGAAATTCATATTACTTCCAATTTTTCTACTGTAAATAATGTTACAATGAACATATTAGTGAACATATTTTAGTGCAAATGTGTGGATAATTTATATGATAGATTCCTGAAAGTGTCTTTGCTGGGTCAAAGGGCATTGCACATTTTTCAGTAACTTGCCAAATTTCATTTAAAAAGAAGTCAATGACAGTCTCAAAAAAGAAAATAAAACAACATCTGTTGGTAATTCCCTGGAAGCAGTGGTTCAGACTCAGCACTTCCACTGCAAGGGCTTGGGTTCAGTCCCTGGTTGGGGAACTAAGATCCCACAAGCTGCATGGCACAGCCAAAAAAATTTGTTCCCTTCACATCTTCATTAATACTAAATGCTGGAAAAAAATTTTTTTCTGATTTTAATTTGCATTTTTCTGTCCTGAGGCTGAGCAGCCTTCATAAATTTATTGATCATTGATTTTTTCTTTGGTGAATTTCCTACTGATAATCTTTTTCAACTGGATTTTTAGAATTTTTCTTACTGTTTTTTAAGTAAAGCTTTCTATCGTACAGATGGAAATTATTTGTTTTTAATTGATTTTGGCTGCTCTGGGTCTTCACTGTGGCACAGACTTCTCTAGTTGCAGGGCATGGGCTTAGCTACAGTATGTGGGATCTTAGTTCCTGAGCCAGGGATGGAACCTGAACCCCCTGCACTGGGAGCGCAGAGCCTAATCCTGGACCATCAGAGAAGTCCCTTGTTTTGTATGTTGAAGTTACCTTCTTCCAACCAGTTACTACTTGCTTATGGTATCTTTTGTTGTAAAATTTTTGTTTTCTTTTGTGTTTTCTAGGATTTCTGTCTTGGGTAGGAATTTCTTCCCTGACCCAAAATTATAAAATACTCTCCTACATTTTGCTTTTGATGTTTATTCTTTTACATATCAGAACTTACCTATACATGATAGTATGACATAGGAATTTATTTCTGTATATTTAGTCTAAATAATCCATTGTTCCAATGTCATTCCTTCCTTTGTCCAAACATTTGAATTGCCATCTTTATCACATAGATGTATATTTCTACATTTTAGCACTGTCTGTGTCTATACAAAATTTGTTTCTAGACTTCAGTTCCATTGATTATTGTTCTATTGTTGAGCTAATACCACATTTTCACTTACTGAACTTTAAAAATAATAGGTGTCACAATGACTAAATCAGTTGCTCTGTCCTTCCCACCTCCACCAACATCCAGACTCTGGTTACTGTTTTGCACTGAAAAGAACCAGGGCTCTTTTAGGACTCCAGACCTGATTCTTGGTCTGGAGTGTGAAATAAACAAAATGACCCTGGGTATCTTGTCACATCTTGTCACATCAGAAAGTAAAAAAGCTATCAAAAAATACTATGGACATAGCAAAAGGACTTAGAAGCAAATCTGAAGACTAAGCAAATCTTAGAAGCAAAACTGGGACAATATGAGCATCACGATGAATAATAGTGTAGTAAAATATTTTAAAATCTGTGAATTAAGTTGATAGAAAAACTCAATGTATAATGAAAGGAGTCACTCATACTTCTATTTTGTGACTCCCAGACCCATGTACTCAGGATATAGGGAAACTATGGCATATAATGATCCCTGATTTGGCATGCTGCAGTCCATGGGGTCGCAAAGAGTAGGACACAACTGAGCAACTGAACTGAACAGATTCAAAGCATATACTACATTCTTTAATATTGAACCTCATCCTTTTAGATTTTATCTACTGTATGACTCTGTAACTGAGTCTTCAGTAAAGCCATTTTACCTTTCAATTTGGCCAACTGCTTCTGGGTAATGAGGTAAGCAGGGAGACCAAATAATTCTATAAGCATGAACCCAGTTCTATACTTCCTTTGCTATGATGTTAGTTCCTTAATTAGACCCAAAGCTATAAGAGAATCTTTTGTGTTCAAGTATGGCCATGAAGCCAAAAGCATTGCAGACATTGAAGGTGAAACCATATCTAGAATATATACCTATTCTGATGTGAACGAATCTCCATACCTTTTATGACTGTAAAGGTCCGGTGTGATTATCCTTCAATGAGTGATCAGTCCCTGTCAAAGGGGACCTCCAAGGCCATATCCAGTTTCAGTAATTCACAGAAAGAGTCACAGAACTCAGCAGATAATCTACTCATGGCTGTGATTTATTATAGCAAAGGATATAAAGCAAAATCAGCCAAGGGAAAAAGGTGCATGGAACAAAGTCTGGGGAAAAACAGTCACGAGACTCCACGGGTCTTTTCCAGGTAAAATCACATAGGATGTGCTTAATCCCCCCAGCAAAAATTTGTGACAACAATTACGAAATGTCCATGATGGGAGCTCATTGAGACTCGGCTCCCAGAGTTTTTATTGGGGCAGATCACATCGGCAGCCTCTGTCTGGCACATATTCAGCATAAACCACTTATTTGTACAGTTTTGGCATCATAAGCCACTCCTATCAGTTCTGGGGATAATGAGAACCTTCCTGAAATCCAAGTTTCCAGATGCTAACCAAGGCCAACCTTGTAAGCAGCTCTTCCAAAGCACAGTAGTCAAGCCTGCTATGTTACGTCCCCCATGGTCAATGGTCTTGAAATATATAAGTATGCCCTTTTCCCCAGGTTGTAGTCACCCAAACAAATAGCTGTATGTTTTGAGGAGGAAGGGATGGAGAAGCCATTACTGTGTACATTTGCTGAGATGTTGCAGAGTGTGATGTGGAAAACTGCCTCTGTGAATTTGTGCCAAATCAAATCTCAGGGACAGAGTTTTGGGTGAAGTAAAAAGAACAGCTTCATTGCTTTTTCAGGCAAAGGGGGACAGTGGTATACTATCATCCCTATTCCTGCTGGGAGCCCTAGTTCTGTAATGACCTCCCTACCATAAGCCCTGGCCTACAGAGAAGAGCTATAACTGAGCTTAGTGACATAGGTGCCCTTCTTACCAGGACATTCATCTGGAGAACTTTCCCCTTTACAAAGTATATCCACTTCAGCATGCTCTTTTTTTCTGAGACTTTTATCCCTTTCTCTTCTATTAGCCATGGCAAGTGTTGGATGTTACTTTTTCTGTTTCTAGAAGGCATCCTGGGAGAAAGTTGGCACCACCTCCTGAGGTCTTTGCCAGAGTATTAAATACAATATCTGTGACAATGTTCCCAAATCAATAAAGTTTCCTCATCCAACCTTATATTCTGGCTTGCTGATCCAGCACCTTTAGACATCAATAGTATGTCTAATCCCTGAGACCCTGACAGCACATCCTGGAAGTCCTGCAGTTCCTTTTGGAATATAGTCTCTTTTTTCCATTATCAGACTCAGCACCTTCTTGACTAGGTTATATTGTGACTTAACCCTAGTTAAGGCCAAGAAGGACAGCACATGTTGCCTTATGAGGGGAAAAAAAAAATTGATATCATCAACAAGCCAAGGGAGATGTGTGAGTTCTTAATAGGGAAGTGTGGACTTCTCAGCCGCAGAAGGTTCAGGGGAATCTGGTAATTCAAGACGTTTTTAAGTCATCAAACTAGATGACTTCACTCCATGTGTCCATTCTTTCTCATTCAGGGCCTGACCTTGGCATAAAAGACCTGCCTTACAGGGAGTTTAACTCTCTTGAAGCCCATTTAACCTAATGATTAAAGTCTTGGCTTTCTCTATCATCTGACTGTAGGAGATGAAAGCCTCTTTGTAACGTATCAGAGAACCTTCTAGATTTCACACTTACCTTCCAATTGGCAATTAATACTCTCAGCTTTGCATTTTCATACTCTTGTGCTAAATGATAGCCACCCAATGCCACTGTCCTTATACTTAACTATAATTACCCATATAGTTAACACATACTACTCAAGTGCCTTATATATCACACCAGCTGATGCATTCTCTTCTGGCATATATTCATCACTCAGGAAAGTTTTAACCTTTGATGGTGTACTTATCATACTAGTAAGAAGTGATTCCATTTCAAAACCTCATTTTAGTTGCTGTTCTATTGAAAACCTCCTGGTAGCAACTATCACAGGATGTATGACTATGAAGCTGTCTGTGAGACAGAAAGGAAGCTGACTGTGAGACAGTTAAGCTGAGATGTTGAGGCCTTTATTCCTTTTTGTTGATAAGTTGCCAGAGATGGGCCCTCCAGAAGAGGTGTGGCCTTGGGTATGGCTTTGGGTGAGGTGGCTCTGCATCTGAGGCAATTCCTGAGGGAACTAATGACTGAATGTAGTCTGCTGAAATGTTGGACAGCAGAGCTGGTGCAATAAGTCCTTCACAAGAGGGGATCAGGATGGGATATCTCAATGTCCACCATAGAAACTTATAAGTTAAAAGAGATTTAAGGGATATATCAATCATATGTGTTATATTGATCATGTGAACCTGTTTTAACTGTAAAGAAGCATTTTGTGACAAAGGTGAATGTGAAACAGTGATATTAACACATTATGTTGAGTTTTAGGTGTGATAATGGTATTGTTAGTAGAACCACTGACTGAAACCACCCATCCTGGCCAGGCATCATAGTAACCACTTGCGTGAGTTATCTTCTAATAGGAAGTCCTGGTAAGGAAGAGGAACTAACAAACTACCACCAACCAGAAGAATGTGGGAAAGATCCAAAGGAGAGAGGAATCTTCAGTCCATATGTCCTACCAACCTTCCAGAATCCTTCTCACTGGAATTCAACTTGGCTGAGAGATGCGTGCACCAGCAGGTAGGACCCTGAATGATTGGCCAGAGACAAACTGGAAACTAACCCCACTACCATAACACCTGGGACTGTGAGTCACGTGGCAGAGCAGTTCTCCTGCATTTCCTTGTCCTGCTGCTGTCTGCCTGGGCGCCTCTTCCCAACAAAGTCTCTGGCTTTGTCAGAATGGGTGTCTCCTCAAACAATTAATTTCTGAATATTAGACAAGAGCCCACTCTCGGGCCCTGGGCAGGGGTCCCCCTTCCTGCAACAGTATTATAATGGTTTTTAAATGGTGTCTTAATGTTTTAGAGATACATACTAAAATGCTTATGAGTGAGATAATAGGCTGTCGGGAATTTGCCTCAAAGTACTAGATTAGAAGTGGATTGGAGTATACATGGGACAAGAGTGACTATGAGTTGTTGCTGTGAACTGAAGACAAAATAATGCCTCAGATGTTCATGTCCTAACTTTGATAGGGTTAGACTAAGATAGCTATACAGGTAGTTGTAGAAGTCCCAGTGGGGGACTGTGAATAGAGGGAAACAAGAAAATTTGGCAGACCACTGTAAGTTATGATTGCTGAAGAAAGCTATCAGAATATCATGGCACAAAACAGATTTGTTTAACTATAAAACCATAAATGAAAGTCCAAGATATTCTGTGGGTCATCAGGTGAAAGAAAAATGTTGCCACCCTTCAACTAATTTGAATAAGTACTATGATAATCCTAGTAACATCTACTCAAAGAAGGCCATCTTTTCCCCCTTTCCCACTTTCTGTTGATTATAAAATTCAGTTGTCTTCATTTCTTTTCATTCTTTTTTCTATATTTTGTTCTGCAGCAGTGATTTCCACCATTTTGTCCTCCAGGTCATTTCTTCATTCTTCTGCCTGCTATTGATTCCATCTAGTGTATTATTCATCTCTGTTTGTTCTTTAGTTCTTCTAGTTCTTTGGTAAACATTTCTTGCATCTTCTCTATCTTTGTCTCCATTCTTTTTCCAAGATCCTGAATCATCTTCACTATCATTATTCTGAGTTTTTCTCTGGAAGGTTGCCTATCTCTACTTCATTTAGTTGTTTTTCTTTTTTTTCATTTAGTTGTTTTTCTAGGGTTTTATCTTGTCCCTTCGTTTGGGACATAGCTTCCTCTTTTTTCATGCTGATTGACTCTCTGTAATGTGGTTTTTGTTTTAGTCACTATGGGACTGTGGTTCTTCTTGCTTCTGTCTGCCCTCTGATGGAGGAGGCTAAGAGGCTTGTGTAAGCTTCTTGATGGGAGGGACTGGTAGTAGGAAAAACAGGATCTTGCTCTGATGGGCAGGGCCTTGCTCAGTAAAGCTTTAATCCAATGATCTGTTGATGGCTCCATGGTGGGATTAATGTCAACCTCCAAGAGGGTTTATGCCAAGGGGGACCTTCCCAGACTGCTGCTGCCAGCGCCTCCATCCCCGTGGTGAGCCCCTGCAGACCCAGTCCTCCACAGGAGACCCTCCAACACTTGCAGGTAGTTTTAGTTCAGTCTCCCGTGGGGTCACTTCTGCTTTCCCCTGAGTCTTGGTGCATGCAAGGTTTTGTTTGTGCCCTCCAGGACTGGAATCTCTGTTTCCCCCGGTCCTGTGGAAGTTCTATAATCAAATCCCTCTTGGCCTTCAAGGTCAGATTCCCTGGGGATTCCCAGCCCTGTTGTCAGAACCCCAGGCTGGAAGCCTGATGTGGGGTTCAGATCTTCACAACAGTGGGAGAACTTTGGTATTATTGTTTTCCAGTTTGTGGGTCACCCACCTGGCAGGTATGGGATTTGTTTTTATCGTAATTGTGTCCCTCTTACCATCTTGCTGCGGCTTGTTCTTTGTCTTTGTATGGGAGCTATGTTGTTTTTTTGTTTTTTTTTTTTTTTGGTGGGTTTCAGTGTCCTCCTGTTGATGGTTGTTCAACACCTAGTTGTGACTTTGGAGCTCTCACAGGAGAAGATGAGCGCACATCCTTCCACTCTGCCATCTTGAACAAGAAGCCCTTTTCTCCCCCTTTGTGCTTAGTCAGGTTTCATGTGCTCACAGGGGGCCACGTGCAGAGGCCTCACGCCCTGCTCTTCAGACTGGAGTTCTTCCCGTGGAATGGCTGCTCCAGCACCTCAGCTAAGTGGTTTGCCATCCAAGATGGCGGCCGGGGCTGTGCTGTTCCTCTGTGACAAGCGCTCTTTGGGCTCTAACACCTGGATGGGAGACTACATTGGAAGGGATAAATCTAAAGTCATAAGTGCAAATCTTGACCAAATTGTGTGGATTTTGAGTTAAGAGTGGAATTTTGGATAACATGGGAGTTAGAGACATCATCTCAGGTTTGGGTCTGAAGTGAGTCAGGCTGCATCAGCCCCAACCAATACCCCTCTGGGCTATATCCTCCAGATTGGGAGAAGTTCAGACAACAGAAATTAAAAAGAAAAAGAAAAGAAACGTATTAGGTTATGTAGGCTTCCCTGGTGGCTCAGATGGTAAAGAATCTGCCTGCAATGCGAGACCCAGGTTTGATCCCTGGGTCAGGATGATCCCCTGGAGAAGGGAATGGCTACCCACTCCAGTATTCTTGCCTGGAGAATTCCATGGGCAGAGGAGCCTGGCAGGCTATAGTGCATGAGGTTATGTAATCAGGTTTGGCCACAATGTGAGTTACGAAGCCAAGAAAAGTGGCCAGTAAACAGGTCCCTGAGTTATGATGCTGTATTGCAGTGGTGGCTCAGACAGTAAAGAATCTGCTTGCAATGCAGGAGACCTGGGTTCAACCCCTGGGTCAGGAAGGTCCCCTGGGTCAGGAAGACTCCCTGGAAAAGGAAACAGCAACCCACTCCAGTATTCTTGCCTGGAGAATCCCATGGACAGGCCACAGTCCGTGGGGTTGCAAAGAGTCAGACATGACAGCAACTCACACTTTCTTTCATATTGTAGAAGGAAATTTAAATGAAATGAGCTTCTGAGTGTTCAAATTTTCATGGCCTGTATTTAGACATTGAGACTGAAAAGGAATTTAAGGCGTATGTATCTTGGGGGATAATTCCAGTAAGGACACAGAAGACATTTTACCTGATCTACACCACAGGGCCATCAGATAATCAAACCGTCCACAAGGAGGCGCTGCTCCTCCAGCTAGAGCTACTCCGCAATCACCAGGTGGTGGCCGCTATACCAGAAGCAGCTGTGGCTCCAACAAGGGCCACACCTCAGGTGGGAGCCCCCATCTCCAGCCGAGGCTGTTTCCCCAGGAGAAGACACAGCTAGGAATGAAAAGATATCGCCCCATATTCAGGATCCTCTTCTTTTTACCCTGATTTTCCCAACGGGCCCATCCTTAGCCCAGCTAGCATTTGCAGCAGAGTAAGTTACCAACTGACTGCCCCTACAGTTATGCCTCTGAGAGCAGTTCCTGATGAAAATCAAGGAACAATAAGAATCCCCGTACCTTTCTCAATGCATGTTCTAAGTATGGCAGAGGACAGGTTGGGAAGTTTTTCTGAGGATCCTGAACCTCTTACAAAGAGGTTTACCTGACTAGTTAGATCTTTTGATCTCACCTTGGAGGACTTACAGATCTTACTATCCCACTGCTGCTCCCCTGAGGAAAAGCATCGTGTGATACTAGTGGCCAGATCCCATGCAGATCAACTGGCAGCTCAAACCCGATAAAACCATGCCGTGTGTCCAGTGGGAAATGATGCTGTCCCTGAGGCAGATCCCCAGTGGGATTACCAGGTGAGTTCTATTGATAGAGATAGACGGGACCATATGATTATCTGTTTAATAGAGAGCATGAAGAGACTTAGAGTAAAGTCTGTTAATGATGAAAAGCTGGAAGAGGTGCAACAGGGACAGGATGAAAGTCCTGCAGTCGTCCAAATGAGACTAGTAGAGGCTTTTAAGAAGTATATAAACCTGGATCCCTCCTCCCTCAAGGGGCAGGCCATTTTGGCTATGCATTTCATAGCCCAGTCTATCTGAGACATCAGATACAAAATTCAGAAAGCAACTGCTGGTCCTCAGATTCCAATGAACAATTTGCTCCAATGGACTTCTTTGGTTCTCAATAATAGGGATGTGGCCAAAAAGGTCTAATGCACCCAAAGAAATATGCAAAACGCCCAAACAATTGCAATGGCTTTGTCTGCTCAGAGACCACCAACTGGGAGGCTAGCTTTTCCAGGCCAGTCTAGCCGTGGCAGACCACAAGGCCCATGGGTACCTATACAAGGCCAGTGTACTCTGTATGGACAAAGGGGCACTGGAGGGAGGATTGTGACTGATGCATCCTTTGCAAATAGCTAGGGCATTGGCAGAGGGAAAGCCCCAGTTGCCAGAGAGTGACAGGGACCCCTCAGTCATTGATGGTTTTGCAATCAGAAGACTGACAGGGCCTATGGTTGAAAGTGGCTCTGTCTAGAGATACCATCTACATAACTAATGTCAAGCCTCAGGTGGTCATCGATGTGGCAGGCCACTTAATAGAATTTCTTATAGAGCCTGGTGCAACCTTCTCAGCCTTAACCCAAAGGATTGGAAACTTTAGCAGTCATAAGGAATACTTAATGGAGTTGTCAGGCAAGAGACAAGGGCACACTTTCCTAGAGCCCCTTATGTGTAACATCAATGGTTAGCTGTTTTTACACTCCTTTATGTTTGTGCCTGCTTGTCCCATCTCTTTAATTGAAAAAGATTTATTAACTAAGCTAGGGGCCACTCTGTTTCTCAAGGGGCAAAGGAACCACCCTCATCACCAAATCGTTCTAACAGAAAGCAGAAAGGAATAGATTGAATCTGAAGCTGAGCTAGAAGCCTTAGTAGACCCTGGAATGGTTTACTGGTTTTGTATATTTTATTGGTACTCTGTCAGTCACCAGGTAATACATTGATATTGTGTGTGTGTGCATGCACTTAGTCACTCAATCATGTCTGAGTGGACTGTACCCGTGGACTCTAACCTACCAGGCTCCTCTATCCATGGAATTTTCCAGCTAAGAATACTGGAATGGGTTGCCACTTCCTTCTCCAGGGGATCTTCCTAACCCAGGGATCAAACCCACATCTCTTTCATCTCCTGCACTGGCAGGCAAATTCTTTACCTATGGGCCACCTGGGAAGCCCCAATACACTGATATTACCCATTCTTAGACCTACTGAGGAATATCTATTTGTACAAGATCTAAGGTTGTTAATGAAGCAGTGGAATCCCTCTAACCTATTATGCCTAATTCTTATACTGTCCTGACTTAGATCCCAGGAGAAACCAATTACTTTACTGCACTAGACTTAAAGGATGCCTTCTGCATTCCATTATCCAAAGAATCTTAGTTTATTTTCACCCTCCAATGGACAGACCCAGATAAAAAGAAACCCAACAATATCCTTGGACTTGACTCCCCCAAGAATTTAGGGATAGCCCACATTGGAGAATGCCTTGGCACAAGACCTGAGAGAATTAAAATTAACAGATGCTGTTATTCTGCAATATATAAATGATCTTCTTTTTTTGCTGACTATATTTTATTTGTCCTTTGTCTTCAAACAGGATAACCAAAGATGCAGACAGTATTCAATAAAATAAAACAGATGAAATATAGACTGTGATGCCACATGCTACACTTAACCTAATTTTTTTTTTTTTAATGCTTTCCTTGGGATGGGGAATAGATCATTTGGTAAAAACACAGAGTAAAAACAAAATATGGCTTATCATGTACAACTTTGAGACTATAATAATGTTGTACCTTAATTACTTCCATGAACACAAGTCTAACATTACAGTTGTTTTTTGTTTTTTGTTTTTTTTAATAAACACAATTAAGGTTTCTAGGGTAAAGGTTTCCAGGAGCATTCTTTAACAAAGTAATTCCTAATTTTTCTTTGTAGATATATCAAGCACCTCCAAAATATGAATCCCTATACACCACGAGCACTTTACTTACAATGAATTCTTAAGTAAATTAAGGACAGCCTTAGGATAAGCTGACATTATATATTCAGCTAAGTAGGCAACAAAGCATAGGCCAAATGGAAAAAGTGTATTTGCAAATAAACTTCAAAAACTAAGTTAACATTTTATAATTAAATACAGAAAATATACTGATTTGCTAAAATAAATAAGATGTAATGTAGTAATACTTTACTATAAAGCATGCATACCTTTATTGTAAACTATTCTTAATAAGATTCACTCACCATTTATAAATGTTCTGTAGATGATATTTTAATAGCAAAGTTTTCAAAGAAGGCATTAGATGAGAACACTGTTAAGATTCTAACTCATTTATGGAAAAAGGGTTATGGAGTATCTAAGATGCAAATTTCTAAACAGAGGGTTCATTATCTGGAATGCATGCTTACCCCAGGGAAGAGGTCTATATCTGCTGATAGAATGGTTTTAATTCAGAGATTAAGGTCACAAAAAACAGTAAAACCACTTAGGGCCTTTTTGAGGGGTAACTGAATATTGCTGGATTTGGATTGCTGGTTATGGACTAGACGCCAAACCATTATATGAGCTCCTAAACTATATGACCACTAAACTGGGGAGACATAGAAGAACAGGTCTTCTAAACTCTTAAAATGAAAATTATTAGATCCCTCTGCCCTGGGATTGTCTAATTTAGAAAAAAACATTTTTTCCCTTTGTGACTGAAGGAGGGGGTATGGCCCTTGGTGTGTTAACTCAGCATTTAGGACCCACATATCAGCCTGTTGCACATCTATGTAAGAGCCTGGACCATACAACAAGATGGCCACCTTGGCTTCGGGCAGTGGCAGCACCTGCCTTATCAGTTATTAGGGACTGCTAAGCTGATGCTGGGCCAAAGGACAACAGTGCTCACACCCCATCAGGTGGCTTCTGTTTTGCAAACAAAGGGAAACCACTGGATGACCAGAGGATTCATCACTAATATCAGGCCCTTCTTCTAGATACCCAGAAGTAGATTTGAATGTATATCAAGCCTTAAACCCTGCAACTTTTCTGCCCAATTTGCATGTATGAGGCGATCAGGAAGAGGAAGTTTTGCTTTGTGATTGTGTACAGGCTATCGAACAAGTATATTCTAGCAGGCCTGACTCAAAGGAGATTCCCCTTGAAAACCCTGATGTTGAATGGAATACAAGTGGAAATAGTTGCATAGGAGAAGGATAAAAGAAAGGCAGGATATGCCATAATAAGTGCTTATGATACCATAGACTCAGGACCTCTACCAATGGGACTTCAGCTCAAACGGCTGAGCTTATAGCATTGACCAGGGCACTTAAACTAGCAAAAGAAAATGAGCCATAATTTATACTAATTCTCAATATGCTTTCTTGATCCTCCATGCTCATGCCACCACCTGGAAAGAGAGAGGTATGCTGAGCTCAAAAAATTCCCTTATTAAATATGGCAGAGAGATTCTTGAATTGTTAGAGGTAGGACAAGATCCTCAAGAAATAGCTGTAGTTCACTGTGTGGTTCAGTTGGTAAAGAATCTGCCTGCAGGGTGGAAGACCTGGGTTCGATCCCTGGGTTGGGAAGATCCCCTGGAGAAGGGAAAGGCTACCCACTCCAGTATCTGGCCTAGAGAATTCCATGGACTAGTCCATGGGGTCACAAAGCGTTGGACACAACTGAGTGGCTTTCACTTTTTTCACTGTAGGGGACATCAGGCTCGGATTCTGGGTCTGAAATTAGAAAGGGAAATCCCCAAGTTGACCAAGAGGCAAAGAAAGCAGCTTGCATACCAGCAGATAAAATAGAGACAGTTTTTAAAGTCCCAGGCTTGATAGAGGAAATGCCACAAGCTTGCTATACCAAGGAAAAAGAGGATTGGGCTAAAAATAGAGGTTTAATAAATCAAAGCGGATGGTACATGTTAAATGAAAAAATTATGATTCCACAAGCTCAGCAATGAAAAGCAACCAAGGCTTTACAGGAAGGCATCCACTATGAATGTGAAGCTCATTGGAATTTACCGCAAAGCTTGTGGGTAATGGAATAAAAATGGTGGTGGCTCAGTTTACCAAATCATGTGACACATGTTTACAAAATATCCTAAAACAGCACCACTCTCTCCTCTATTGATTAAACCTATTCAGTGCCAGGTAAGCTACCCAGGAGAGAATTGGCAAATTTATTTTGTACAGATGCCCAAGTCCAGAGGATACAAATATTTATTTGTAATGGTAGACACATTCGCTGGATGGGTAGAGGCTTTCCCCATATGGACAGAAGAGGTAACAAAGAACTTGATTAAGGAGATAATCCCACATTTCAGAATATCTCAACCTATACAAAGTGATAATGGACCAGGCTTTACCTCTAAAATTACCCTTCAAGTAGCTAAAACCTTGGGCGTAAACTATTCCCTTCATGCAGCATGGAGACCCCAGTCCTCAGGGAAAGTGGAAAAATGAACGATACTTTGAAGCAAACTATAGTCATAATATGCCAACAGACTCAGGAAAACTGGGTCCAAATACTACCAACTGCTCTAATGAGAATAAGGGCATGCCCCCAAACAAAATCTAAGACTCAGTCCCTATGAATTAACGTATAGGAAATCCTTCTTAATGAATAACTTTTTATTAGATAAAGAAATAGCTGTTATTAGAGATTATGCTGAAAACTTAGGACAAGTACAACTGACTCTCATAGATTATGGGCAAAGCGACTCAACAAAATCCTGTTAGCAACAACCCCGGAGATTGTGTTTTAATCAAAAGCTGGAAAGAGGGGGGGTCACTAGATGATCAATTAGAACCAAGAAGGAACGGTTCTTACAAAGTGATATCAACTCCCACTACAATGAAAATAGAGGGACATCCCACTTGAATCCACATCTCAAGGGTTAAACTATGTAACTCTTTTGAAATAAACCTGCTTACTCTTGTAAACCTATCTAAGATTTAAATTCTTGTTCAAAGACAGCCTTAGATAAGATATGCAGATTACTTCTGGAATACCAATATGGATGGGAAAGATTCTCCTGCTCCTTGCTCTGCGATCCCTTCACTTACCTGGATATACTGATTTATTACAATTGCTGGAAGAGAACCAGAAGAGACCACGTTACCACCTCAAAACAGATAAGTGTTCAGCAAGAATTTCTATATCAAAAGCTATACCATGCTGCATGGTTGTTTATACAGTGTTCCTTTGGCGAGGGCCAAGGCATGTTCTATTTTCCTGACTCTGGCTAAAGCTTATGTGGATTTTACTAATAATTCCAGTTGTTGGCTATGTGGTCAACTTCCCCTCTCCAGTGCTTCTGGATTGCCACGGTGGATTTCCCCATTCCAGGGGGTTGATTGGCTGGGATTAAGAGATTTAATCATAGAAGAAAGAAACGCAAGCCTGACTTTGAAGGAGAGGTCCATTACTATACAGGACCCCCCTTAACTGGCATATAGCCTCTGTTGTACAAAATCATGGGCATTCTTTGAAATTCTCACATAATAAAATGGTCACCCAAGCCCATCAGATAGCATATTCCATGGTCAAGGATAAGAACACAAGACTGTGGGAATACAATTTGATTCAAATTTGGGATGGATTCATTTGGTTCACTCCAGGATATGGTCAACCAAGTAACTAGGTGCTCCCTTATGTTGGAACAGAGAAACCATTCTTGAGTGCTCTGGGAAAACAGGGCTAGAAACATGGGATGGTTATCTAGGGTCTCTTGTCACCACATTAGGATCCTTAGTGACATTGGTTAGGAATAGATTGAGAGAGGAGACCAGGAATATACTGGATAGCTCCTAATAGCACCCAATGAATATATGGCAGGAATATCTGGCTGTGGCTTCCACCAGGATGATTTATTCCAGATGAATCTGCTAATGTATCTCAATTACTGAGTCACATGCACAGATAGAAGCCCTAAATGACCCTCTCCCAGATTTAGGAACTATTTGGGGGAAATGGTTTGAGTCCCCAAGATCATGATTACAATCTCTCTTAATGACTCCTTTGATGTTCATTGTTGTATTTCTCTTGATCTGTTTTTTTATAGACTTATCCTACATTATTTAACCTCTATGATAGCTGTAAAAATAATGTTAACCAGAGCAACATTGCCTTGTTAGCAACATTGCTAACAACATTAGCCAGAGTGTGCTAAGTTGCCTCAGTCGTATCTGACTCTTTGCAACCTTATGGACTATAGCCCACCAGGCTCCTTTGTCCATGGGATTCTTCAGGCAAAAATACTGGAGTGGGTTGCCATGCCCTCCTCCAGGGAATCTTCCTGACCCATGGACGAGACCTGTATCTCTAATGTCTCCTGCATTGGCAGGCGGATTCTTTACCACTAGTGCCACCTACAGCCCTCCCAAAAGAGAAGGGACAGTTAGCCAAGTGTTTTTCTGCTTTCCTAGTCAGGCCAACGTCTAGTCACAGCAGAAAGTAGTTAATGAATGGTCATCACCCCATTTTCCCCTTTAAGCATAAAAGGGTAAAACATGGCAGGTGGGGAGGTGGGGAAATGATAGGGATAGAATAAGATAGGTATACAGGTAATTGTAGAAGTCCCAGTAGGGAACTGTGGATAGAGAGGGAAACCTAAGAAACTTTGGAAGACCACTGTAAGTTATGATTGCTCAAGAAAGCTCTCAAAACATTGTGGAACAAAGCAGGCTTGCTTAACTATAAAACCATAAATAAAAGCACAAGATATGCCCCAGGTCATTAGGTGAAAGAAAAATGTTACCACCCTTCTACTATAAGCACTGTGATAATCCTAGTTTGACCTTATAGGGTTAGACAGTTTCCTGCCTGATACAAAGGAGGAGCTAGTGATATAAGCCTGACATCTACCCAAAGAAGGTGGTCTTTTCCCTCTTCCCCACTTTCCTTTGATTATAGAATTGTAGCCACTTAATCCTCAGGGCAGAGCCCCTTCACCTGTCAGCTTGCATCTCTCACAAGTGTGTTCATCCCTCAGTCATGTCTGACTCTTTGCAACCTGATGAACTGCAGCCTGCCAGGCTGCTCTATCCACAGAATTCTCCAGGTAAAATACTGGAGTGGGTAGCCATTTCCTTCTCCAGGAGATCTTCCCGACCAAGGGATCAAACCTGGGTCTCCTGCATTGCAGGCAGATTATTTACCATCTGAACCACCGGGGAAGCCCATCTCTCACACATGTCCCTATATTAAGAAATCTACTTCTTGCCTATCACTTTGCCTCTTGCTGAATTCCTTCTGTACCGAGACACGAAGAACCTGAACCTCAATAAGTCCAGGCACCAGGTGAGTGATTCTAATCAAGACTGGATTCAGGTCCCAATCAGAGTTTTGGCCAGATTCAAGTCCCAGCACATGGGTTCAAGTCCCAATCTGAGGTGCACAGTTTCAATCTCCAGAACCTGTGAATATACTATCTTACTTGGCAAGCAGAATTTTGCAGGCCAAGGATTAAGTTAAGGATCTTGAGAAGGAAAGATTATCCTGCACTATCCATGTAAGGCCCCATTATAATCACAAGAGTCATAAGAGGAAAGCGAGAAGGTCAAAGTCAAAACAAAAAGAGCATGTGGTCATGGAAGCAGAGAGAGCAGAGTCAAAGGGAGAAGATGCCATGTTGCTGGCTTGGAAGATGAAGCAAAGAGCCACCAGCCAGGGAAGGCAAGCAGCCACTAGAAGATGGAAAAGCTAAGAGAAGCTGAGTAAGGCCCTATGGTACAAATGGTAGGACCTCCCTGGTACAAATCCTTTCTGTGTCCCCCATTTCTTGTTGTAAGAAATAGGCTTCATTCAGCTTCCTTGACCTTCTCTGAGTTCCAAAGAGCAGAGCCATTAGCCTCCAACTAATAAAAATAAAAGGAAAAAAAAAAAAGAGAGCAAAAAAAGCAAAGGGCAAAGACAAACAGTTGCTAATCAGGGAAGGGAGGGAATGCAGAAACAAGAGAAGAGTGGTCAAAAAACAATAGTGGTGGTCTAGTGATTAGGAGTCCACCTTCCATTGCAGGGGACACAGGTTCAATCCCTGGGTGGGGAACGAAGATCCCACATGCTACAGGGCAACTAAGCCTGCACACCACAACTAGAGAAGCCCACGCACTGCAATGAAAGGTCCCATAAGCTGCAACTAAACTGCAACACAGCTAAGTAAATAAAATAAGTAAATAAATATTTTTTTAAAGACATTTATAAAAAAGAAACAATAGTGCAACTTTGGGGAAAGGTCTCGGTTCCTCCTCAAGAAATACTGTATACATAACAATGTCTTTGAGTTCTTTAGCAGGAACTAAGGCCCCCATCCAGTTGGAAGATGGCAACTTCAGACTGAGCAAAAGATTCCTGAGCACCAGCCAATCAGAAGAAAGTCACACACTCTGAAGCCTTCACTCCACATTTTGCCTATGAAAACTCTACCCCTGAAAACCATCAGGGAGTTTGGGGCTTTTGAGCATGAACCACCTGTTCTCCTTGCTTGGCCTAGCAATGAACCTTTCTCTGCTCCAAACTCTGACATTTTGACTGGCCTCACTGTGTGTCAGGCACACAGACTTGTGTTCAGTAATATAAGGAACAGTTTCTTTCTTGAAAAATTTGGAAGAAATTCAGCCTTTCTAACACCTGGATTTTAGACTTCTGACCTCCAGAACTGTAAGAAAATAAATTTGTATTGTTTTATGCCACTATAAGCCACTAGATTCATGGTAATTTGTTACAACAGCAATAGGAATCTAATAAAGTATGCACATGGAGCTTCATTGTGCTTTTTCCTACTCTTATGATATTTTCTATTTATTTGGCTGCACCAGGTCTTAGTTGTGGCACACAGGAGCATCTGTCTTCATTGCAACTTACAAAATCTTTAGTTGCATCATGCAGGATCTTTTAGTTGCAGCATGCAAACTCTTAGTTGCAGCATGTGGGATCTAGTTACCTGACCAAGGGTTGAATCTGCCCGCCCCTCATTGGGCCCATGGAGTCTTAGTCACTGGACCACAAGGGGAGTTCCTGAAATTTTCTTTAATAAAAAGTTTTTTTTTTTTTAAAGAAAAACCAGCATTGAAAAAGTAACAAATCATTTGATATATAGTTAGACAAGTCCTACTTTGCTTTTTAAAATTATTTTTTGTTGTTCGTCCACATTTTTATCTCTCAAACACATTTTAATTGGCTTGTCAAGTTTCTATAAAAATTATGTATTTTATTATAATTTTATTGAATATAGAAATTAACTTGTGGAAAATCACATAAAAGATAGATGTAGCAGGATGTCCCTGCTAGTACAAGCTGATTCTTGTATATTCAGGGCCATCATCGCTTCTAAGTTGCAAGAGTTAAGGGAGGCCTGGAGTTCTCTAACTGCCCCACCTACAACTAAGTGAGCAAGTTCTATTCAGAGGGAAGAGAGAGAGAGAGAGAGAGAGAGAGAGAATATAGTACTTAACTTCCTTTCAAGACTTATTTCCCAGTATAGCTTTACTGCCATAATTTAAATATTTTAAGATCTGTTTGTCTCCTTACATTTGTTCTCAATTGGCTCCTAATTAGCATTTCTAAGCACATATATTCTCTGAAGTCACCAATACATTGTAAGTAGTCAACTAAATGATGGACCTGAAGAACACAAGCAGAATTGATTCCTAACATTTTGAACCAAAACAAAATAAACAAACAAAAAACAACTGAGGGGGAAGAAGTGAAGGCCAGTGGAAGAAATGGCAAAATTTAGGTATTAAAGTTGATGTTCTCTCACTGCTTAGACTTGTGATGCCTGGGAATATTTTAGTTTTACAAGAAATAAGTTACTAACCAAAAATACAGCAGGACCCATCTATTGTACTGTAATTACTAGGTTGCTTTGGCACAGCAAAAATACTCTGACAATACACTTCATATATAATTCAATTAAAAATTTGAGTTTCATGTAGAAGGTAACTTTCTAATTTTGATTACTAAAATATTACTTTCATAGTCCATTCTTATCTTGTAAATTGTCTAAACTGAGAATTTAAAAATAAGGATTTTTAAAAGATAGTTGCTTGAATTAAAAATATTATATAATTAAAAAATAAAATTCTGGGACTTCCCTGGCAGTCCAGTGGTTGAGACTCCTGTGTAGAGGTTACAGGTTCAATCCCTGGTTAGGGAACTAGAATTCTGCATGCCACATGGCATGGTCAAAGGCATTTTTAAAATAAATAAAACTTTTAAAAATACAATTCAGGTTAGATTAAGTCTCCAAGTGATAGCATTAATAAAGTGTTAAAACTGGCCAACATCTGCTAATTTTTGTTCTACCTAGCATTTGACTAGACAACATAAAGTTCTTTCCCGGTATTGGTTAAGTGAATAACTGTGTAATGATAACTGTCTAATGAAACAAGTATTAGAAGTGCTGGGATGCCACCAAGTGTTTCTTCCAGTCTTTTACAAATCCCTTAAGATGAACAGTTAACGTGACCTCCTATGGCAGCTCCTGCCACTGTAGCTAGCTGACATACCACTAGCGGAGAGATAGTGAGATGCTGTTTCTTTTAGGTTTGTTTGTTTGTGCCACACCACATGGCATGTGGGATCTTAGTTCCCCACCCAGGGATGGAACACATGACCCCTGTATTGGAAGCATAAAGTCTTAACCACTGGAGCCCAGGGAAGCAGGAGATGCTGTTTTGAACACTTTCCATCACAGCTGCCACAAGCCCAACAGTGGTTTCTGGAGGACTCCAGAAGGCAAGGTTAGGCAAGGTTAAGGATCTCAGAGTTAAAATCTCTGACTTGTCTTCTCGTTTCATGGAGGAGAGCTTGCAACTACTGGTGCATCTTCTTATTGGGAGAATAAGAGAGATTGGATAAGCTTGACTTGTGCACTGGAGTAAAGAGGTCTAGAGGATAAGAAAACAGGTCCAGCAAAAAAGTTCAAAACCTTGCAGTCATCTCTGCAGTAGCCCCCCGTTTCCTATGTGAAGAGAGTTAGGGTACATCATTAGAGTAGGGCAGGGGAGGGTCACTGCTGTGGACAGAAGGCAAAGAGGAACTAGAGTTCGAGCCTTCTATGAAGCAACTGCACAGGAGCTAAGAATCAGGTCCAGGAGTGAACGTTCAGCCTCACAGGACAAGCAAAACATGCCTTGAGTATTTGTCTGTTTTTTTTTTGTTTTTTTTTTTTTTTACTGAAATCATCCTTCAGACAAGAAAAACATTAAATCACAGATCTGAAGACTTGGATCTAGTGCCAGTTCTGTCAGTCAACAAAACCAGCTGCTATTGGTGGTTCATGTGAAATGCCAGGCTGGATGAAGCACAAGCTGGAATCAAGATTGCCAGGGGAAATATCAATAACCTTAGATACATAGATGACACCACCCTTATGACAGAAAGTGAAGAACTAAAGAGCCTCTTGATGAAAGTGAAAGAGGAGAGTGAAAAAGTTGGCTTAAAACTCAACATTCAGAAAACTAAGATCATGGCATCTGGTCCCATCACTTCATGGCAAAAGATGGGGAAGCAATGGAAACAGTAAAAGACTTTATTTTGGGGGGTTCCAAAATCACTGCAGATGGTGACTGAAGCCATGAAATTAAAAGACACTTGCTCCTTGGAAGAAAAGTTATAACCAACCTAGACAGCATATTAAAAAGCAGAGACATTACTTTGCCGGCAAAGTCCATCTAGTCAAAGCTATGGTTTTTCCAGTAGTCACATATGGATGTGAGATTTGGACTATAAAGAAAGCTGAGAGCCGAAGAACTGATGCTTTTGAACTGTGGTATTGGAGAAGACTCTTGAGAGTCTGTTGGACTTCAAGGAGATCCAACCAGTCCATCCTGAAGAAAATCAGTCCTGAATATTCATTGGAAGGACTGATGCTGAAGCTGAAACTCCAATACTTTGGCCACCTGATGTGAAGAACCAACTCATTTGAAAAGACCCTGATTCTGGGAAAGATTGAAGGTGGGAAGAGAAGGGGACGACAGACAATAAGAAGGTTGGATGGCATCACTGGCTTGATGGACTTGAGTTTGAGTAAACTCTGGGCGTTGGTGATGGACAGGGAGGCCTGGCGGGCTGCAGTCCATGGGGTCACAAAGAGTCAGAAACAATTGAGTAACTGAAATGAACTGAACTGAACTGAATGTGACCCCAAGCAAGTACATAGCAAACAAGTTAGTCAACAGAACAAGTTGGTTAAAATATCTATTTATTCTAAAAATCATATATCTGACTGATGGTTTTTCAAGAATTGATCATTGTGAAGACTTACAGTATTTTTTAAACAATATTGTTAAACTTTGTATGCTTTTGCTCTTTTTCAACATTAGGTGAATATTGGTTCCATAAAGAGACTATTATAAACTCCATGTTATTTTTTAAACTTTTTATTTCATGTTGGAGTATAGCCAATTAACAATGTTGCAATAGTTTCAGGTGGACAGCCAAGGGACTCAGTCATACACATACATGTATCCATTCTCCCCCAAACTTCTCTCCCATCCAAGCTGCCACATAACATTAAGCAGAATTCTCTGTGCTATACAGTAGGTCCTTGTTGGTTTTTAAATGTAGAAGGGTGTATGTTTTCCATCCCAGATTCCCTAAATATCCCTTCCCCTCATTCTCCACCCCACCCCACCCCACCCCCGGCGACCATAATTTTGTTCTCTTAAGTCTGTGAGTCTCTTTCTGTTTTATGAACAAGTTCATTTGTATCATTTCTTTTTAGATTCCACATATAAGGGAGTTCATAGGATATTTCTCTTTCTCTGTCTGACTGACTTCAGTCAGTGTGAGGATCTCTATGTCCATCCATGTTGCTGAAAATGATAAACCCCAGATTATTTAATTATGAATATAATTGAGGCATAAGCTTTAGGCATTAGTTAGCAATTGTTAATGAAGGACCTTGAAAGAACAGGTGACTATTCACCAGTTGCTTTGAGAAAACTAGCCCCAAACTAGTTATTAAAATTTGTTCTTCAGGGATTTCCTTGGCCGTTCTGTGGTATTCATCTATGCAAAGTGCACAGAACAGTGTCTGACATATAGTAAGCATTATATATGTATTAGGTCTTATTACACTTATTGAGCACTTACATTATACTTTATACATATTATCATATTTGATCTCTGCAATAACTATGATGCAGATGCTACTATTTCTATCCTAATTTTACAGATAAGGAAACTAAGACTCAACAAGATTAGTAATGTACCCAAAGTCTCTCACAGCTCCTATTTGGTCAGACCTGTTGGGTTCTAAAGCACATGTTCTTGAGGGTTCTCATCATTAGTACATATGAAAATCACCTGGGATACTTGGAATAGGCAGATTTGGGGCCTCATTCCTGGCCTATGAAATCAGAAGCTTCACAGGATGAAGCCTGGAGGTCTGCCTTTTTAATAAACACTCTAGGTTATTTTCCAGCAAATTTGGAAAACTCAGCAGTGGCCACAGGGCTGGAAAAGGTCAGTTTTCATTCCAACCCCAAAGAAAGGCAATGCCAAAGAATGTTCAAACTACCACACAATTGCACTCATCTCACACGCTAGCAAAGTAATGCTCATAACTCTCCAAGCTAGGCTTCAACAATACGTGAACTAAGAACTTCCTGAACTGAGATGTTCAAGCTGGATTTAGAAAAGGCAGAGGAACCAGAGAGAGATCAAATTGCCAACATCCATTGGATCATAAAAAAGCAAGAGAATTCCAGAAAAACATCTACTTCTGCTTTATTGACTACTCCAAAGCCTTTGACTGTGTGGATCACAATAAACTCTGGAAAATTCTTCAAGAGATGGGAATACCAGACCTTACCTTCCTCCTGAGAAATCTGTATGCAGGTCAAGAAGCAAGTTAGAACCAGACATGGAACAACAGACTGGTTCCAAACTGGGAAAGGAATATGACAACGCTGTATATTGTCACCCTGCTTATTTAACTTATAGGCAGAGTACATCATGTGAAATGCCAGGCTGGATGAATCTGGAATCAAGATTGCCAGGAGAAATATCAATAACCTCAGATATGCAGATGACACCATCCTTATGGTAGAAAGCAAAGAGGAACTAAAAAACCTCTTGATGAAAGTGTAACAGGAGAGTGAAAAAGCTAGCTTAAAACTCAGCATTCAAAAAACAAAGATCATAGCATCTTTGGCACATAGATGGGGAAATAATGGAAACAGTGACAAACTTTATTTTCTTGGGCTCCAAAATCACTGCAGATTGTGCACTGCAGCCATGAAATTAATTAAAGATGCTTGCTCCTTGGAAGAAAAGCTATGACCAATCTAGACAGCATGTTAAAAAGCAAAGACTACTTTGCCGACAAAGGCCCATATAGTCAAAGCTATGGTTTTTTCAGTAGTCATGTATGGATGTGAGAGTTGGACCATAAAGAAAGCTGAGCACTGAAGAATTGATGGTTCTGAACTGTAGTATTGGAGAAGACTCTTGAGAGTCCCTCGAACTGCAAGGAGATCAAACCAGTCAATCCTAAAGGAAATCAGTCCTGAATATTCATTGGAAGGACTGATTCTGAAGCTCTAATACTTTGGCCTCCTGATGCAAAGAACTGACTCATTTGAAAAGACCCTGATGCTGGGAAGGATTGAGGGCACAAGGAGAAGGGGATGACAGAGGGTGAGATGGTTCGATGGCATCACCGACTCGATGGACATGAGTTTGAGCAAACTCTGAGAGTTGGTGATGGACAGGGAAGCCTGGCATGCTGCAGTCCATTGGGTCACAAAGAGTTGGACATGACTGAGCGACTGAACTGAACTAGGTTATTTTGATTGTAACTGATATATTCACCACATTTAAGAAACCCCTTCATATGAAAGAGTTAACTCTAATGAATACACAGAAAACAAATGAGAATAAAACAAAAAGTTGACAGTGGATTGATTTCTTAGGAGGTGGGAGAGAGAGGAGGTTATAAAAAAAACTTTCACTTTCTAACCTAGGCAGCATATCAAAAAGCAGAGACGTAATTTTGCTAACAAAGGTCTGTATAGTCAAAGCTATGATTTTTCCAGTAGTCATGTACAAATGTGAGAATTGGACCATAAAGAAAGCTGAACATTGAATAATTGATGCTTTTGAACAGTGGTACTGGAGAAGACTCTTAAGAGTCTGTTGGACTGCAAGGAGATCAAACCAGTCAATCTTAAAGGAAATCAACCCTGAATATTCACTGGAAGGACTGATGCTAAATATAAAGCGTTAATACACTGGCCACCTGATGCAAAGTGCCAACTCACTGGAAAAGACTGTAATGCTGGGAAAGATTGAAGGCAAAAAGAGAAGGGGGTGGCAGAGAATGAGATGGTTAGATAACATCATTGACTCAATACATATGAGTTTGAGCAAACTCCAGGAAATAGTGAAGGACAGGGAAGCTTGGCAGTACTGCAGTTCACACGGTCACAAAGTGTTAAGACACGACTTAGTTACTGAACAACAACAACAACAACAATTAGATCTTCTTCAATGAGCAGGTTATTTTCAAGATATTTTAAATGAATAAAACGTAAAAATTTTTTCAGAAGATCTGAAATAATTTTTACGTTTTATTCATTCTTACAGTTTTCCCCTATTCAGAGTAGGAGATAAAATTATAGTTCTCTTTATGTTAGAATCATAGTACATATGTGGAATTTTGCATCTTCTATTTTCATGTATAGTTTGAGCATTTTCTCATGTAATTAGCCTTCTATGAGTTTTTAAATTTTATTTTTAATTAGAGTATAAATGCTTTACAATGTTCTATTGGTTTCGGCTGTACAACAAAGTGAATAAGCTCTATGTATACATGTATCTGCTCCCTCTTGGATGTCTTTCCCACCCCACCCCTCCATCCCCCCCATCTAAGTCATCACAGAGCACCAAGCTGAGCTACCTGTGCTATAAGCAGCTTCACACTAGCTGTCTTGTTTTGCACGTGGTGGTGTATAGGTGTCAATGCTATTCTCTCAGTTCATCCCACCCATTCCACAAGTCCATTCTCTGCATCTGTGCCTCCATTCCTGCCCTGGAATTAGGTTCATCAGTACCATTTTCCTAGATTACATATATCTGTGTGTGTGTGTATTAATATACCATATTTGTTTTTCTCTTTCTGATTTCACTCTGTAAAATAGACTCTAGGTTCATCCACATCACTACAAATGACACAATTTTTTAATATATACATACTACTTCTTCATCCATTCCTTTGTTGATGGACATCTAGGTTGCTTCCATGTCCTAATTATTATGATGAACACTGGGGTACATGTGTCTTTTTGAACTATCATTTTCTCAGAGTATAAAGATGACACAAACATTGAGAGATATGCCATGTTCTTGGATTGGAAGATTCAATGTTGTGAAAAATGACTTCACTACCCAAAGCAATCTGCAGATTCAATGCAATCCTTATCAAATTACCAATGGCATTTTTCACAGAACTAGAACAAAAAAACTACAATTTGAATGGAAACACAAGAGATCCCAAATAGCCAATGCAATCTTAAGAAAGAAAAACGGAGTTAGGGGATCAATCTTCCTGACTTCAGACTATACTACAAAGCTACAGTTATCTCAACAGTATGGTACTGACACAAAAACAGAAATATAGATCAATATAATAGGATACAAAGCCCAAAGATAAACCCATGCACCCATGGGCATCTTATCTTTGAAAAAGGAGGCAAGAATATACAATGGAAAAAGACAGCAACTTCAGTAAGTGGTGCTAGAAAAACTGGACAGCTCTGTGTAAAAGAATGAAATTAGAACACTTCCTAACACCATACACCAAAATAAACTCAAAATGGATTAAATACCTAAATGTAAGACCAGACACTATAAAACTCTTAGAGGAGAACATTCTTTCACTTAAATCACAGAAAGATCCTCTTTGACCAACCTCTTAGAGTAATGGAAATAAAAACAAAAATAAACAAATGGGACCTAATTAAACCTAAAAGCTTTTGCACAGTGAAGGAAACTATAAACAAGATGAAAAGACAACCCTCAGAATGGGAGAAAATAATTGAAAATGGAGCAACTGACAAAGGATTAATCTCCAAAATACAGAAGCAGCTCATGTAGATCAATATCAGAAAAGCAAACAATCCAATCAGGAAATGGGTGGAAGACCTAAACAGACATTTCTCCAAGGAAGACATACAGATGGCCAATAAACACATGAAAAGATGCTCAACTTTGTTCATTATTAGAGAAAGCAAACCAAACTACAATGAGGTATCACTTCACACCAGTCAAAATGCCCATCATCAAAAAATCTGTAAACAATAAATCCTGATGAGGATGTGGAGAAAAGGGAATCTTCTTGCACTGTTGATGGGAATATGCCACTATGAAAAACAGTATGGAGATTCCTGAAAAAGCAAGGAATAAATCTGCCATATGACCCAGCAATCCCACTACTGGGTATATAACCTGGAAAATCATAATTCAAAAAAGACGCATGTACCCCCCAATGTTCATTGCAGCACTATTTACAGTAGTTAGGATTTGGAAGCAACCTAGGTGTCTATCAATAGATGAATAAAGAAGTTGTGGTACACATATACAATGGAATATTACTCAGCCATAAAAAGGAATGGATCTGTGTAAGTTGAACTGAGGTAGATGAACCTAGAGTCTATTTTACAGAGTGAAATAAGTCAGAAAGAGAAAAACAAATATTGCATATTATCACATATATATGGAATCTAGAAAAATGGTGCTGATGAACCTATTTCCAGGGCAGGAATAGAGGCACAGACATAGAGAATGGACTTGTGAATACAGCAGGGGAAGGATGGAGGGGATGAACTGAGAGAGTAACATTGACATATATACGCTACCATATGTAAAACAGCTAGCAGAAAGCAACTGTATAGCACAGGGAACTTAGCTCGGTGCTCTGTGATGGCCTAGGAGTGAGGTGGGCAGGTGGGAGGGAGATATGTATACTTACAGCTGATTCATGTTGTTGTACAACAGAAACCAATATAACATTGTAAAGCAATTATTCTTCAATTGAAAAAAAGTAAAAATAAATACATTGAGATGGGAAAGCCTTGGGGAGAAGAGAGAGAAACACAAACAGACCAGTAAAAGTTATAGTGATGGCTGTTAGAGAAGAAAGAAGATGAGAAGTTACGTTTTCTGTATTGTCAAGGTGAAAAGACCATGTGAGGTAGTTGATTTTACTGGGGCCACTGCAATGAGGGGAACACTGCAACCCCAAAGATTAAAGGTAGTTTCTTAGGTTGATTTTGCCTGGAGGAGCAGCCAAACTATAGGTGAGGTGATTTTGTAACTAAGCAGAACCCTATCAGACCTTCCCAGAAGAGACCTCTCCCCCACGTCCTCTGCTTTAGCTCCTCTCTGAAGTAAGTCGATAATAGTATCTGATGTATATTTCCTGAGTTGTTTAACAGATGCTAAACCATCACCACGTGGAAGAAGTTAACCGTTTGAGGACTAAGAGCCTGTAGCCTCCAGACCAACTGGTGGCTATGGATTGATAATATTAACCCCTGTGACACCACCCCATTACCATTAACCAATGAGAGAACTGTGCATAAGCTGATCACGTACCCTGGGATTCCCCTCCCTCGCTTTGTCTTTAAAAATGCTTTGCTGAAACTCATCCAGGAGTTTGGGCTTTTTGAGCACTAGCTGTCCCTAACATTTTGCTTGGTGCCCTGAAATACTGGGTTGGCCAAAAAGTTCTTTTGGAAAGCCCAAATGAATTTTTTTGGCCAACCCAATAAATGCTGCTCTTTCTTTCATCAGAACCTGGTATAAGTAGATCGTCTTTACTGTGTGCAAGTGAGCAGACCCAAGTTTGATTCAGTAACTATAGTTAGAGTTGTTTTTATAATCTGGGACTCTCTACTAGTTAGCTAAGCAAAAAATGTTTATCTCTGTGTCTAGAGACAGTTTCAACAGAGGACTAATAGTTCAGCTTATCATTTATGAGAACAAGAATGTGAACTTGGAGTGTCTATGTCTGGCCTTATCACAGGTAAATGAGACAGCCACTTGTGAGTCTTCAGGGAGTCATGAAAAAAGAATGGACCCTGCTGGTCCAGCAGTTAAGAATCCCCCTGCCAATGCAGGGGACAGGTCTTCTGTTACAGGGAAGAACAAAATCTGACTCCATGTTGGGTCTGTTTCCTTTACTTTAACCTTTACTCGCCATTGCTTTTGTTCACTAAAAGGATACGGTCCATACATAATGTCCTGCCTCAGAGGACCCTGCCCCTCTGCCTGAATGTTAAACCAAAGTGCCTTTGTTCAGGAACCTGTCCACCTGTGGATGGCTACAGGACGGAGGAAATTAACACATTCCCTCCCTGAGGCTGGTCATTCCAGGAGATATTCGCAAGACTTATGATCTTTTAGGGCTTCACCAGTGGCTCAACTGGTAAAGAATCTGCCTGCCAGTGCAGGAGGTGCAAGACACCTGGGTTTGATCCCTGGGACAGGAAGAGTCCCTGGAGAAGGAAATGGCAACCCACTCCAATATTCTTGCCTGGAAAATTCTATGGACAGAGGAGCATCTCCTCCCCTTCTCTGTTCTGTAAAAGAATCTGGCATCCAGACCCCAATAAGGTAGGTTTTTTTAGAGACACTAGTTGGCCATTCTCTCGTACTGCTGGCTTTCCAGATAAAGTTGTATTCCTTGCCACAACACCTCGTTTTTTATTCACTGGCCTGTCGTGCAGCAAGCAGAGCAAGTTTGAAATCGGTAACAAATCTGATGAGCCAACCAGGAGACTTGCTGCTTATGGCTAGCCAGCCCCAGTCAGGGAATATTAGGACAAGGCCCTAGTAGGTACTGGGACCATTTGTCCTGTGTATCTCCCCTTCAAAACTCCCTAAAGCAGCACTGTCTGCCCCAGAACTTGGCAGTTGAAGCAAAGAACTGACAAACTTCGGCAAGTTAATGGACTCGATTTTGTAGGGTATGTCTACCCAATTCAGCAACCAGTTTGTTGGTGTTATGTCTTGGTTTGTGAATCAATGGACCCAGTTTTGTAGCATAAGTCACTCCAGTGGATACCGGGAACATATTCGTCCCTCAGTTTGGACTTTTTCTTTATGGAACAAGGCAATTTAGTTGCAGTAATCTGTTGGAAAGGCTTCCCTTGTGGCTCAGCTGGTAAAGAGTCCACCTGCAATGCAGGAGACCTGGGTTCAATCCCTGGGTTGGGAAGATTCCCTGGAGAAGGAAAAGGCTACCCACTCCAGTATTCCGGCCTGTATGGGGTCACGAAGAGTTGGACACGGCCGACTGAGTGACTTTCACTCACACACTCACTCACCCTGTTGGAGAGTGGAATTGTTGTTGGACTCTACCTGAGTTGGAACCAGTTCACTGGGAACTAATTCATTGGTTTTTATAGGGTAAGCCTACAAAATCAATCTGGGGACTAGTTCATTGGTTTTTGTCTTGGTTTTGTGTGCATCACTGCTGAAATTTGTGCCTTTTGTATTGGAATTTGTTTGTGTCTTTTGCATTTTGGTGTTACCAAACTTATAAAAATGGGAAATATTTCATCTCTTCTGAAGGAAAGCTCTTTGGGGCATATGTTAGAGATGTTAAGATCAGAAGAACAATGGCCCCTAACTGGCTTACTTAGTTATTATACAATCTTGCAGTTAGAAGTGTTGTGCAAAAGAACAGGAAAAGGAAATGAGATCTCATACATAGAAATATTTATGCTATTCCATCTGGAGGAAAAGAAGTCAGAGGGCACCCACTTGGGACCAGAAGCCACTTCCATGGCAGGACAATTTCTCTGTGCTAAAATCCTGCATGAGGCCGGGTGTCTCCCCTAGATGTGAGGTGTCTGATTCTAATTTCACCACAGGAGCCCTGGGTAACTTTGACAGTGGGGAATAAGATGACTGACTCTCTGACACCACTCTCCTTTGTAAATTAAATGCTCAAGTAACGTTTTTTGCCAGAAGAGTTTGACATCAGTGTCCCACCAGGGCATTTTTGACTTTTGCTCGAATATGGGGGAACTTCAGTTCCATTTGGGGAGCTTTGGTTCCAATTTGGGGAGTTCTCCTCTGAAGGGAAATCCTATTCGGCATTTTGGACAAAGGTCACAGGACTAATGTGATTGGGAAGTCATGTTTGAGGCCTTTTTGCCATTTGACTTTGAGTGTGACTTTTTGATGATGGGGTTTTAGTTTGATCTGGTTACTTTGGTAATGTACAGACATCTGGTACTAGCTGCTCAAGCCAAAATGGGAAGTGCTTCCTCTAAGATTCCACCCTGACCTGGGAGCCCCTTGGAAAATTTTAAATGACTGATTGCCTCAAAAGTATTTGTAAATAGTTTACCAAAATGGGCTAAATGAAGAAAAATAAAATTTTCCAACATAGGTAAATATGGCTGAGGTAGCCACTCAATTCTGTTTAAAAAAAGAAAAACAAAACTGTCCTTGTTTTATAGTTGTAGTCTTTACAGGACCAGAAGTATGGTTCCAAAATAATCCTAAACCCACCAATCCTTTTACCACTCCCAAAACCTTCCATGTTTATCTTAAAAGGCTTGTAAGTATTAAACAAAGGGGAAACAAAGTCATCCTAGGAGAAACTTGCCCATATTTTTGAGATGCAAATGTCCTATCTGGTCTTCTCAGGAACTCTTATTTGTCTGTCTTTTTAAAATGCAAATTTTAAAAGGAGGGTAAACTTGACTTGTTTTCCATAAATGTTAATAAAAAGGGGGGGGGGACCCTTAAAATTGCTTTCTCATTCCAACTGTTATTTATAAACTAGTGAGTTTCATATAAACTAGTGAGTTTATATGAATTCATGACTAAGTTTGGAAAATGAAGCTATGAGATCTCCCATGTCTGTATGGATATATGCATGGCTCAGTATGTGTCTTTGTCTTTGGATATTATCACTGAGGATAATTTGTTAAAGAGCTCTATTTAATTGGCTTAATGAAAAGTAAGTGCTTGACTGTTTCTGAAGACTGCCTGCTGGGGACCTGGAACTCAGCGGGGCCAGCAGAGAATGACGATTCCCTGGGCTCTTTCCTCTTTCCAGTCACATTTTACCATTCCTCAGCATCCCACCACCCTGCTTGTCCCTGCCAAAAACATCCCAGCCCCTCGCCTTCCCCAGAAAGCTTTGAGGTCTGCTCTGCAAGCTCCCTTCCCCAGGCAAACCTCAGTCTCAAAACGGGGCTCACAGCATGTGCAGCAGAAGGGTTGGTCACGTCAGTGCCACTCGATGTGGGGACGACCAGCCCCCACCAGGCAAGGGGAAGGCCGGCCACATGTGGACGGAGCTGCAAGTCCAGAGAGATGGAACCTGAGTGCTTCCCCTGCACTTGCTAGAGGGAGGCTGAATTCCTAACACCCACTGATGTGGAGCTCCTAAAGCATGAAATGCTGAGATCAAGCCCTGAACTTTGAAGTGGGAGCATTGACTCCAAGACCCTAGAGTACCAGAGAACTAACCCTAGGGAGTATCAAATAATGAGAATTCCCACAAATGAAACCACTTGACCCTGCATCACCCAACCACCCGTAGCACCCTGTGTAGGATGCCTCATCTAAACAACAAACAAAACAAAAATATAAACCCAGTCATCAGCAGACAGGATTGCCACCTCACTCAGCCTTGCCCATCTGAGGAAAAACAAACAAACAAACAAACAAACAAAAACTCAGCACAAATCTCACCCTATACAAAGCTTACACAAACCACTGGACCAACCTTAGGAGGGGAGAAACTAAAAGGAAGAAAGAATTCAACCTTGAAGCCTGGGAAAATGAGACCTCAAATACAATAAGTTAAAAAAAAATCATGAAAAGGCAGAGAAATACTACACAAATGAAGGAACAAACTGAAACACAGAAGTTCAAATAAATGAAGAGGAAACAGGCAAACTACCTGAAAAAGAATTCACAATAATGATAGTAAAGATGATCAAAAACCTTGAAAAAAAAATGAAGAAAAAGCAAGAATCAATTTACAAAGACCTAGAAGAATTAAAGAATAAACATACAGAGACAAACAATACAATTACTGAAATTAAAAATACTCTATAAGGAATCAATAGCAGAATATCTGAAACAGAAGAATGAACCAGTGAGCTGGAAGATAGAATGATGGATATAAGTTCTGAAGGGCAGAATAAAGTAAAAAGAATGAAAAGAATTGAGGATAGTCTCAGAGACCTCTGGGACAATATCAAATGCACCAACATTCAAATTATAGGGGCTCCAGAAGAAGAAGAGAAAAAGAGTATGAGAAAATTTTTGAAGAGATTATAGTTGAAAATTTCCCAAACATGAAAAAGGAAATAGTCAATCAAGTCTAAGAGGTGCAAAGAGTCCCATATAGGACAAACCCAAGGAGAAACACACCAAGACACATACTAATCAAACTAACAAAGACTAAACACAAAGAAAGAATATTAAAAGCAGAAAGGAAAAAGCAACAAGTAACATAAAGGAAAACACCATACATATAACAGTTGATTTTTCAGAAGAAACTCTGCAGGTCAGAAGGGAATGACAGGATACATTTAGAGTACTGAAAGAGAAAAATCTACAACCAAGATTACTGGGTACAGCAAGGATCTCATTCAAAACTGATGGAGAAATAAAAAGCTTTTCAGACAAGCAAAAGTTAAGAGAATTCAGTACCACCAAACCAGCTTTATAACAAATGTTAAAAGGACTTATATCGTCAAGAAATAAAGTGAAGAAAACGATCTACAAAAATCAACCCCAAACAATTACGAAAATGGCAATAAGAATATATATGTCAATATTTACTTTAAATGTAAATGGATTAAATGCTCCAACGCACCAAAAGACACAGACTGGCTGAATGGATACAAAAACAAGACCCATATATATGCTGTCTACAAGAAACCCACTTCAGACCTAAAGACACATATATCCTGAAAGTGAGAGAATGGAAAAATATATTCCATGCAAATGGCAAGCCAAAGAAAGCTGGAGTAGCAATCCTCATATCAGACAAGGTAGACCTTAAAATAAAGAATATTACAAGAGATAAAGATGGACACTACATAATGATCAAGGGATCAATCCAAGAGGAAGACATAGCAATTATAAATATCTATGCATGCAACATAGGAGCACCTCAATACATAAGACAAACACTAATAGACATAAAAGGAGAAATTGACAGTAACACAATAATAGTAGGAGACTTTAACACCCCACTCACACCAATGGACAGATCATCAAAACAGAAAATTAATAAGGAAACACAAGTCTTTAATGATACAGTAGATGAGATAGATCTCATTGACATCTTTAGGACATTCCATTCAAATGCAGACGCATACACCTTCTTCTCAAGTGCACATGGAACATTCTCCAGGATAGACCACATCTTGGGTCACAAATCAAACCTCAGTAAATTGAAAAAAATTGAAATCATGTCAAGCATCTTCTCTGACCACAATGCTATGAGACTAGATATCAATTACAAGAAAAAAAACTGTAAAAAACACAAACACATGGAGATTAAACAACACATTTCTAAATAACCAACAGGTTACTAAGAAATCAAACGGGAAATTAAAAATTTCTAAAAACAAATGACAATGAAAACATGACAACCCAAAACCTATGGGATGCAGCAACAGCAGTTCTAAGAGGGAAGTTTATAACAATGCAACCCTACCTCAAGAAACAAGAAAAACATCAAAAAGACATCCTAACTTTACACCTAAAACAACTGGAAAAAGAAGAAGAACAACAACAAAAAAACCCCAAAATTAGTAGAAGGAAGGAAATCATAAAGATAGGAGCAGAAATAAGTGAAAAAGAAATGAAAGAAACAATAGTAAAGATTAATAAGACTAAAAGCTGGTTCTTTGAGAGGATAAACAAAATCAACAAACATTTAGCCAGACTCATCATGAAAAAAAGAAAGAAGAATCAAATCAACAAAATTAGAAATGAAAAAGGAGAGGTTAGTTACAACAGACAATGCAAAGGATTATAAGAGACTATTATGAACAACTATATGGCAATAAAATGGATAACCTGGAAGAAATGGACAGATTCTTAGAAAAGATCAATCTCCCCAGACTGAACCAGGAAGAAATAGAAGTTATAAACAACCCAATTACAAGCACTGAAATTGAAGCTGTGATAAAAAAAAATCTCCCAAAAAACAAAAGCCCAGGACCAGATACTTCACAGGAGAATTCTGTCAAACATTTAGAGAAGAGTTAATGCCTATCCTTCTAAAAGTCTTTCAAAAATTACAGAGGAAGGAACACTTCCAAACTCATTCTACGAGACCACCATTACCCTGATACCAAAACCAAAGACAACACCAAAAAGAGAACTACAGGCCAATATCATTGGTGAATATAGATGCAAAAATCCTCAACAAAATTTTAGCAAACAGAATTCAGCAACACATCAAAAAGCTCACACACCATGATCAAACTGGGTTTATTCCAGGAATGCAAGCATTCTTCAGTATATGCAAATCAATCAATGTGATGCACTATATTAACCAACTGAAAGATAAAAACCATATGATACTATGGCTGATTCATATCAATGTATGACAAAAACCACTGAAATGTTGTGTAGTAATTAGCCTCCAACTAATAAAAAAATAAAAAATGTTTTAAAAAAAACATATGATAATCTCAATAGATGCAGAAAAAAACCTTTGACAAAATTCAGCACCCACTTATGATTAAAACTCTTCAAAAAAATGGGCATAGAAGGAACCTATGTCAACATAGTAAAAGCCATATATGATAAACCTACAGTAAACATTATTCTCAACAGTGAAAAACTGAAAGCATTCCCCCTAAGATCAGGAACAAGACAAGGGTGTTCACTCTCACCACTATTATTCAACAAAGTTTTGGAAGTCCTAGCTACAGCAATCAGAGGAGAAAAAGAAATAAAAGGAATCTAGATCAGAAAAAAAGAAGTAAAGCTCTCACTGTTTGCACATCACATGATATTGTACATAGAAAACCCTAAAGATAGTATCAGAAAATTACTAGAGCTAATCAGTGAATTTAGCAAAGTTGCGACTACAAAATCAATACACATAAACCACTTGCATTTCTATATACTACAATGAAAAACCAGAAAGAGAAATTAAGGAATCAATCCCATTCACCATTGTAACAAAAAGAATTAAATATCTAGGAATAAACTTACCTAAGGAGACAAAAGAACTGTACACAGAAAGTTGTAAGACACTAATGAAAGAAATCAAAGACAACATAAACAGATCGAGAGATATTCCATGTTCCTGGGGAGGAAGAATCAATATTGTGAAAATGACTACACTACAAAATGCAATCTACAGATTCAGTGTGATCCCTATCAAATTACCAATGGCATTTTTCACAGAACTAGAACAAAAATTTCACAATTCATATGAAAACACAAAAGTCCCCAAATAGCCAAAGCAGTCTTGAGAAAGAAGAATGGAGCTGGAGGAATCAACCTGCCTGACTTCAGATTATACTACAAAACTAAAGTCATCAAGACAGTATGGTCCTGGCACAAAAACAGAAATATAGACCAGTGGAATAAGATAGAAAACCCAGAAATAAACTCATACACCTATGGGTACCTTATTTTTGAGAAAGGAGGCAAGAATATAAAATGGGGCAAAGACAGTCTCTTCAATAACTGGTGCTGGGAAAACTGGACAGCTAGGTTAGAAGAATGAAATTTGAACACTCTAACACCATACACAAAGATAAACTCAAAATGGATTAAAGACATAAATGTAAGACCAGAAACTATAAAATTCTTAGAAGAAGACATAGGCAGAGCACTCGACAACAAATCAAAGCAAGATCTTCTATGACCTACCTCCTAGAGTAACAGAAATAAAAACAAAAGTAAACAAGTGGGACCTGATTAAACTTAAAAGTTTTTGCACAGCTAAGGAAACTATAAGCAAGATGAAAAGGCAACCCTCAGAATGGGAGAAAATAATTGCAAATGAAACAACTGACAAAGGAATAATTTCCAAAATATACAAGCAGCTCATACAACTCAATACCAGGAAAACAAACAACCCAATCAAAAAGTAGGAAAAAGACCTAAACAGACATTTCTCCAAAGAAGACATACAGATGGCTAACAAACATATGAAAAGATGCTCAACATCACTCATTATTAGAGAAATGCAAATCAAAGCTATAAAGAGATATCACCTCACACTTGTCAGAATGGCCATCATCAAAAAGTCTACAAACAATAAATGTTGGCGAGGCTGTGGAGAAAAGGGGACACTCTTGCACTGTTGGTGGGAATGTAAATTGATACAGCCACTATGGAAGATGGTATGGAGATGCCTTAAAAAGCTAGGAATAAAACCACCATATGACCCAGCAATATACCCAGTATATCCCACTCCTAGGCATATATCCTGAAGAAACCAAAATTGAAAATGACACATGTACCCCACTGTTCATTGCAGCACTATTTACAATAGCTGGAACATAGAAGCATAGAAGCAACCTAAATGTCCATTGACAGATGAATGGAAAAGAAGTTGTGGTACATATGCACAATGGAATATTACTCAGTAATAAAATGGAATGCATCTGAGTCAGTTCTAATAAGGTGGATGAACCTAGAACCTATCATACAGACTAAAGTAACTCAGAAAGAGAAAGATAAATATCATATTCTAATCCATTTATATGGAATCTAGAAAAATGGTACTGAAGAATTTATTTACAGGGCAGCAACGAAGAAACCTATATGCAGGTCAGGAAGCAACAGTTAGAATTGGACATAGAACAACAGACTGGTTCCAAATAGGAAAAGGAGTAGGTCAAGGCTGTATATTGTCACCCTACTTATTTAACTTATATGCAGAATACATCATGAGAAATGCTGGGCTGGAGGAAGCACAAACTGGAATCAAGATTGCCAGGAGAAATATCAATAACCTCAGATATGCAGATGACACCACCCTTATGGCAAAAAGTGAAGAGGAACTAAAAAGCCTCTTGATGAAAGTGAAAGAGGAGAGTGAAAAAGTTGGCTTAAAGCTTAACATTCAGAAAACTAAGATCATGGCATCTGGTCCCATCACTTCATGGGAAATAGATGGGCAAACAGTGGAAACTGTCAGACTTTATTTTCTTGGGCTCCAAAATCACTGCAGATGGTGACTGCAGCCATGAAATTAAAAGATGCTTACTCCTTGGAAGGAAAGTTATGACCAACCTGGATAGCATAGTAAAAAGCAGAGATTACTTTGCCAACAAAGGTCCATCTGGTCAAGGCTATGGTTTTTCCAGTGTTCATGTATGGATTTGAGAGTTGGACTGTGAAGAAAGCTGAGCACTGAAAAATTGATGCTTTTGAACTGTGGTGTTGGAGAAGACTCTTGAGAGTCCCTTGGACTTCAAGGAGATCCAACCAGTCCATCCTAAAGGAGATTAGTCCTGGATGTTCATTGGAAGGACTGATGTTGAAGCTGAAACTCTAATACTTTGGCCACCTCAGGCGAAGAGTTGACTCATTGGAAAAGATCCCAATGCTGGGAGAGATTGGGGGCAGGAGGAGAAGGGGACAACAGAGGATGAGATGGCTGGATGGCATCACCGACCTGATGGACATGGGTTTGGGTAAACTCTGGGAGTTGGTGATGGACAGGGAAGCCTGGCGTGCTGCGATTCATGGGGTCGCAAAGAGTCGGACACGACTGAGTGACTGAACTGAACTGAACTGAACTGAATGAAAAAACAGACATAGAGAATAGACTTATGGACATGGGGAGAGGGGAGGAGCGGGTGAGATGTATGGAAAGAGTACCATGGAAACTTATATTACCATATGTAAAATAGATAGCCAACAGGAATTTTCTGTATGTCTCGGGAAATGCAAACAGGGGCTCTGTATCAACCAAGACGGGTGGGATTGGGAGGGAGATGGGAGGGAGATGGGAGGGAGGTTCAAAGGGGAGGAGATATATGTATATCTATGGCTGATTCATGTTGAGATTTGACAGAAAACAACACAATTCTGTAAAGCCATTATCCTTCAATTAAAATATAAATTTTTTTTAAAAAGTAACTGCTTGCAAACCAAACAATTCTAAACACAAGAGAAATTAAGCTAAATGAACTAGGAAATAATATTAATTTAATACCAGGTATTAATGTTTATTTATTGATACAAAGTTATCACAAGAAAAATAACTTGATGTGAAGAAACTTTTAATGAAAGAAAATGCAAATGAGATAAACAATTCAGGTGAACTTTTAGAAATAATTATATTTTAGGGTCTCTCCAGATATTTGACAACTTGAAAGTTAGAATTGCACTAAAGTAAGTTAAGTCATGGAAAGTTTACGGACCGTGGGCCTCAACAAAAGAGTTTTGTACATGATCAATCAGGACTAAGTTTAAAATAAGTTCAGTTGAGTAAATAAAATTTAAAAGTAAACTGGTGCAAAACTTGAATTTGGCTTTTCTCTCTGTTAAAAAGACAAGTTTTCTTAAGATATTGAACTGCCTTTGATAACAGATTTTAAATTTCTTTTCCTTTTAAGTGATTGCTTCTGTATTTGCCTTTTAAATCTTTATTATCACTTTGGCTAAGTAAACAATCATTGTTTCACAGTCACTTATCATCCTGTTGTGTTTTAAAACCCTTTTGATTTTTTTGAAGTCAAATTATAATGAAGCTCCTTTGACCTCTAGCTAATTTTGGGATGCTTCAAAGAGCCCCTAAAACACCCACAAAGGGAGATATTAAACTAATTAGGTCTACATGGTATGTTAAATTACATACCAAGTGTTGTCAAATGAGTAATAAATCTTTTTTGATTATATTGTATGGTAAATGTTAGCTATTCTTGAGGTTATATGGAGTTCCTAAAATCTGATATGCCCTAGTAAACTAATATTTGAAGTGTGTTGTATGTAACAGCAGTAACTGAGTTATTAATACTTTGTCAATTGTGTTGTATCAAATTTAAATATGACTTCTTAAGTCTTTTATCATTATAGACAGTTATGGTTTCACTTTGATGCCTTTGTAAAAATGCCTCCTGTTCCAGAAGATTTATAAAAAGGACTTTTGCATAATAGAAGTTTCTGACTTTCAGATCATAATGCTGAACTGGGTAAGAAACTGAAGAATTGTAATAGAAAAATCTGATGGCTTCATAAAGCTGTTAACAAAAGGGTCAGTTACATAGCACTTAGTCAACTGGTAAATATGGGTATAACTTTTATGATTTCTATATAAAAAAAAATTTACTGGTTTAAATCTGTGTTTTCCAAGTGTAAGGAAAACCTTCCCCTTTAATTATGACTTAACAGTAATTGAATAAATTATACCTTTGTAAGCACAATTGAAACATTTATATTTTTCTCTTCACCTGGTTGATTCTGCCAGTAGCACATGCTTACCTCAAAGATGAAGCCATACATATCTAAGTATGCACTGCCAGTACAGTGAAACTGTGGATAACTCATTACATCAGTTATGGCTCATTTGGTCAGTTGATTATTGCTACTGGATTACTACTAGTCATACTAATATACTAATCATTGTCTTAATTTGTTCTTTGTTTTCAAATTGTTTGTGCTTTTGTGTCTCCCTGCTGTACTGTCTTTGTCAATGTTACTAGCTACATTACTTGTATCCCCCTAATTTATGAGATCATTGTCTCTTATAGTACCCAGTATGTAATAAGGCCTCCAACAAAACTTTTATAGCTAAGAATTTTGAGGAAACGGATCACATTTATAACATAAAATAATGGTAATAGTGTGATTCTATGTATGGGAAGAAGCAACAAGAGAAAATGTTTTCCGGGTCATAATTAGACATAGGATCCAGAGGTGAAAGTGAAGTCGCTCAGTCATGTCCAACTCTTTGTCACCCCATGGACTGTAGCCTACCAGGCTCCTCTATCCATGGAATTTTCCAGGCAAGAATACTGGAGTGGGTTGCCATTTCCTTCTCCAAATCCAAAAATTAACACTTGGATTAATATATCAAGAATTTTCACCTGATCTGGGATGTGCTTCCCACTACCATGGGACAAAATTTGATCACAAAATATCTCCCAAATATTGGTCAAATTCCTTATCAAGAGGGGAGGATCTGAGAAATGGAATGTTTTCTGCCACTATAAGCCATCAGCAATTGCAATGTGGATTGCTGGTGAAACCCGAGGAAACTCAGGAAGGAGAATAATACCTGCCATCTAGCAGCCATCAGACTGCAGCCACTATGTATAGTGAACTCTGAAGAAACTCAGGATATGAGAATACAGGCCCCTAGATAGCTGAGGTGCATATCACGGGAATGATTTCAGTCATCCCTGACACTTGCTTCTGTATGGGATACAGAAAAGTGCTAAGTTCTTTAACTTGAAATGCTGCCTCCTGGGTCTGAAGTCCTCAAAAATTCCCACTGAATAAAACATTACTCTTAACTTTTAGGTTGTGAATATTTTTAAAGTCTACAGATGTAAAGTACATACTCTCCACATAGAAGCAAAAGAAGCAACATTTGGAACACTGGCATGGATGGTGGGACATTCCCAGAGAGATCCATCTGACAAGATACAACAGGAAGCAGTTAGAATGGTCATCTCCTGCTTTTCCACAAGATTGTAGAATGGACATTGACAGTGGGGAATTGTTACAGGGAAGAATTGACTCCATGTTTCTCTTACTTTAACTTTTGCCTCCCATTGGTTTTGTTCACTAAAAGGATACTGTCCATACATACGGACATGTGTCCATACTGTCCATGCTGTCCATAATGGCCTGCCTTGAGGAACCCTTAAAGTTAAACAAAAGTATGGTTTAGGACTCTGTCTTCTAGTAGATGGCTATAGGGTGGAAAAAATTAACACAGTCCCTCCCCAAGGCTGGTCATTCCAGGAAATATTTGCAAGACTTATGACCTTTTTACTTTCTCACCTCCTCTCCCTCTCTATTCTATAAAAGAACCTGGCATCCAGATCGCAATAAGATGGTTTTCTGGAAACACTAGCATGCCATCTTCTTAGGTCTGCTAGCTTTCCAAATAAAGTCATATTCCTTGCCTCAACACCTTGTGTCTGATTCACTGACCTGTTGTATGGTGAGCAGAGTGAGCTGGGACTCAGTAGCAGTTCAATCCCTAGTCCAGGAAGATTCCACATGCTTCAGGGCAACTAAGCACATGCTCCACAATTACTGAAGCCTCTACACCCTAGAGTCCATGCTCTGCAACAAGAGAACCCACCACACGAGAAGCCCACACACCACAGCTAGGGAGTAGCCCCTGCTCGTTGCAACTGGAGAAAAGCCACGTGTAGCAACAAAGACCCAGCACAACCAAAAATAAATAAATAAATAAAAGAAAAATAATTAGATAAACAAAAAGAAAGAATGGATAGTCTAAGCCATATGCAGATGGGTCTTTCTTTGGCATAAGCTGTCTCTGGAAAACAAAGTTTGGTAGGGGGATTACCTGCCATTGTTTTCTAGGAGCATAGGGCTCATGTAAAGATTAACAGTGTCAGCATGTTATACTTGGTATTTGTGAGATCCCAAGTAGAGAGGACAAGCATGTGACTGGGTATACGAGTCAGGAATCCAGGGGAGAAGTTCAAGTCTGGAAATACATATTTGAAAATTCTCAGTGTTACAGATGATATTTAATACTATGGGACTTGGTATGAAACTAAAGGAGAAATTGTATATAGAGAAAAGAAGGACCAAGATAGAGTTCCAAAGAACTATAACAATAAAGGTTAAGTAGAAGAGAAGGGCACAATATGAAAGAGACATAACCACAATGTAGGAAACAGGAGAGTTTGGTATCATGAAGGTCAAGAGAGGAAAGTATTTCAGGAAAGGGAAAGTGGAAAACTGCACTAAAAGATGTTGAAAATTAAAATCAGGGCAGTGACAACTAGAATTGATGAGGGAGTTAAAGGAAGGATTCTTTTCTTTGGAGATGAAAGATGCTTCTAAACTTTAAATATACATATATATGAATGAAATAAAATAGGAGGCAGGGTGATAATACAAAAAAGGTGAGGGATGGATGGTTCTTGAGATAGGATCTCAGACACAAGTAGAAGTACTGGGCTGGAGGGGGGCCCTGGCCAATAGCACAGTAAGAGAAAGGGATTAGAAGCCGGAAGGACAGAAATTTTGATCTTGAAGAGACAGCAGTAAGCAGTGGTTTGAAGTGAGATCTTAGTTCTTTCCTGCCCAGGAGTAGGATCTAGGTAGCCTGGATAAAAACCAGGAATCCTAACTGCCAGTCTAGCAGGGGGTAGAGGCTGGAAGTAAAATTCCTCTGACCCTTGCCTCCATTGAAAAATGCATTTCTCAAGGAGGCAAGACTGTAAAAGTAGGTACAAAGTCATTACTAGAGACACAGCACAAGTGGCAAGCACACAGAGAAACAGTTCAGTTAAGACAGAAGCAAGGCAAAGAGCAGGGATGGGGCATCCTCCCTAATGAGAAGTGCAACTAACAGGCAGTTAAACCACTTACATAGGGCAGTTCTTCTGGGTCTTTGTTTACCTTTGGCCAATTGTCTGTTTCTTTTTTCCACACCTGACCCACCTTAGAAGAACCCTTCCCAACATGCACGCATAAATTTTTTCCAAGGATTCCAGCCCGGAGGTCTACTATGGGGGGCCTTCCTGGGCATGTGAAATGTCTCCCTTGCCTCAAGGAGGGGAAACAGGTGACCTCTTGATCTTTTACTCAAACAGGGATTAGCCCCTCTCTGTCCCTGCCATAACTATTATCTCAAAGTGTCCAAAGGAAACAAAGCCCGGTTTTTTACACTGTTTCTGTTGTTATTTCTATTTCAAAGTGCAAATAGGAGGCTGACTGTACATGCCTAACCTGGAGCTCACCTACCTCCTGTCTTAGGAAATGCAAACAGGGGGCTAGTTTTAAGCATCTTGCCCGAAGCCCATCTATCTCCTGCCTCAGACTGAAGATTTTGTAGGAGAAGAAAAGAAAGATGCCATTTATATTTGCAACACAGTAGAGATGGAGGTAATTCACTGAGGAGGAGGAAGGGGAGTAAGTGCTTATAAAATAAAGCAGGTGTACTAGGAAATGGAATGGAAGAGCAAGCCTACTAGAGAAAAATAGGATAGGACTGTTGGGTAGTGTTAAGTTCCCATTTGAGCTCTGAGTCTGAGTCCAAAGTAAAATCACTCAAGCCAGTTTTGAGCTTCTCTAGCAATGCTCAGCTACTTGGGTGTAGGCATGAAGAAGACAGAGAGGATTTATTGAAAGGTTCTGTTTTTACTACTTACGTATGACAGAGGAGAAAAGGGACTAGGCTGTTGCAGATATTTTTAAGAAAGTGACTATTTAACATGTATAAATTAGACTGGGAATTTCACTCCTGACCATTGTCACATGGGTGAAAATCTTAGGGTGGTTCTCTCCAGTTTCATAAGTTGCTAGTAGGGATTTCACTTCCTTACCTCTCTATTCTCCAGCCACCCATCTCGTCCAGGGTGTTTGGGGCCATGGAAGAGGAAGACATCCAAATAGAGTAGTCCTATGGGCTGAGCAGACTTAAGGTACAGGTGATTGCCAACAGGCAATATGGAGAAGGCTGCTGCCTCTGAGATAGTCTCCCCCAACAAATACAACTAATACACCTGTCCACACTGACAATGTGTGGCATCCTCTGGCACAGCAAAGAAGGAGTTTCTGGTTTAGGAATAAGGATAGAAATTGATAAAGGAATACAGTTAGATTCCAGTTACTGTTAGGCTTATGGCTGGGTTTAGGGTTGGCTTTGTGGGTCTTCCTGGTGCCAGGCAGTCATACAGTTTTTTGGGGTGAACTCTTCTTTTTCTCCATGTAGTACCCAGAGGGTCTAGGAAGCCCCAGTGGCTATCTTCCCCTCTCTCCCACTCCAAAATCTTGAAAAGCCTTGATGCTCCATCTAGTGTTTTACCAGTTATTTAATCAACAGGTTTTTTGTTGTTTTTTTTTTTTATTTATTTCTTTTTGGCTGTGTTGGATCCTAGTTGTGGCATGCAGGATCTTCTTTGTGGCATGGGAGCTTCTCTCTAGTTGTGGCTCATGAGCTCCAAAGCAAGTGTACTCAGTAGTTGTAGCATGAGGGCTTAGTTGCCAGGCAGCATGTGTGATCTTAGTTCCCCAACTAGGGATTGAACCCACGTTGTCTGCACGGGAAGGTGGACTCACCACTGGACCATCAGGGAAGTCCTTAACTAATAGTTTGTTGATTAAGCTTCATACACCACCTTTATATGTACAAAGCTTTGTTTTTTCTTCTTACAAATGAAAAGCTTTGAATTTATTGTTGTGCTAAAAATGGACTTCAAGAGCCTATTTTGGGAGTAACAGTCCCAAACTTCCTGGTAGTAACAGGTGCTTTATGGTCTGCCAGTCTTGCTTGGATTTCTATAAGGAAGTGTGAAAAAAATAAACACAAATATATTTTTCAGATTTATATCATATAGCTGAGTGGGAAAAAAGATGTTAAGTGTATAATTGGTATGAATGTTTATATATGCAGCAAATGTCCTAGGGATTCACAAGAAATTTATAATTGTTATTTCTGAGTAAGGGACAACGGTTGCCTGAGGGACTGTGGAGGAAAGGAGGTCTATTAAAAAAATGTCCCACAACATTTAATTATGAAAAATGTTAAACATATAGACAAACTGAAAGATTTTACATAGAGAACACTAGTTAATCCATCTCAGATTCTGCCATTAACATTTTTTACTATAATTGCTTTGTCAACTTTTCTATGCAACCATCAATCCATCTTATTTTTTGATACATTTCAAAGCAAATGGTAAACATAACTTCAGTTATCCCTAAATTCTTCAGCCTGAATATCATTAACTAAACTCAAATGCTGTTTCTGCTTTTTCTTTTGAATGAGATGCAAAAATTTTAATGGTACACTGACTGGGTTTTGACAAATAAACAGTGGTAAAAATCTGCCTGCCAAGCAGGAAACATGGGTTTGATTCCTGGGTTGGGAAGATCCCCTGGAGGAGAAAGTGGCAATCCACTCCAGTATTCTTGCCTGGGAAATCCCATGGACAGAGGAGCCTAATAGGCTACAGACCATGGGGTCACAAAGAGTCAAACATGGCTTATTTCTTAAACAACAACACAATAACAATACACCTGAGTAAACCAAATACCTACCACAATATAGAACATTACGCTAGGAAAGGGAAGGAGGCTTACTTTTAACTGTAATCCTTTTAGCACCTTCTGAATTTTATGTTATGTGATTGTGTTCTCTATATTTAAATAAATAAAATATTTAAATATTTTAATAATGATGGTTTACAGAAGCTAAATTGGGTGAGAAAGAAAGTGAAAAAGGAGGGAATGATAGAGACCAAGGAAGTAGCGGGGTCAATGGAATGAAGAACTCATTTGAGGTCAGACTGTAGCAGTGGGGATTCCAGAGCAAGCAAGTTTGGAGAAAGGAATGTCTTGTTAGACAGTGGGATATATGAAACTGAAAATTCAGAAGTAGTCATAAGATTCAGAGTGTGATTGTAGGAATAGTACAGGATAGTAGTCCCTTCCAAACAACATGCTAGGAACAACACATTGTATTTTACCCTTGTGGTATTTATCACAACTCCATTTCAGCAACATTTGATTCATGTAACTATGCTTAATATCTAGCTCCCTTATTAGACTATAAGCTCCAAGAGGACAGAGGTCTTATCTGTCTCCTTTAATCCTAGATTTCCAGTGCTTAGTACATAACAAGACACTTGAACAGGCATTAGATACTTAACTACTTAATAATGAATTCTTTATTCAACTGCTCTATTACAGTATGTTGCCTAACTTTTTAATGGTACATAGTTATAAATTAATCAACTTACACTTTGCAAATAAAGCAGTAGAGTTGGACTAGGGTTGAAGACAACCCACTAATCACGTTTAAACGGGAGTCTGATCATACCACTCCTCTGTTCAAAAACCTGCAATGACTGCCCATCTCACTGAGAATAAGAGCCAGTCTTGGCTGTGGTCTACAAGGCCCTATAAGGCCTTCTGTTCTTCTTACTCTCTCTCCGCTCTAAACACACTAACCTTCTAACTGTCCCTCTGAAACTCTGGGCAACTTGCCACCTGTGCTCCCCCCTATAGGGAATGCACTCCTCCCAAATATGTCCTGGCATTCTCCCTCACCGCTTTCAAGTCTTTTTGCTCAAATGCCATCTTCTCAGTGAGACCTACTTGGATCCCTCTGTTTAAAACCGCAAACTGCATCCCTCTTCTCTGCTTTATTTTACTCTATAGCTCTAACTTCTCACATATTATGTATGAATGAACAGTTCGGAAACGTGTAGAATACAATACTAGGTATATTGCAGGTTCTACATATAAATTATATTCCCTTTATTTGGCCAGTGGTTTGAGGTCTGAAGGGATAAAGCTTAGGGGTCTTAGGGTATAGGATGTTCTGTTATACCTGATCAAGCTCTTAGAGGTTATTTCAGTGCCAGGCCCTCTTGAGTAGAAATATTAATAGTTAACACGTTCGTGCATGGATTCATTGATTCATGCAAACAAATATTTCTTGGGTCCCTTAATGCACCAGGTCTTGAAGACAGCTATTACAAGCATTTCATTCCAGATAATGTCTTTTCCGTAACCTCCCCCCAGCACACGGCAGCGGAGGGAGGAAGACATATACTCCTGCCAGCAGAGGGCGTGCCCCCGCCCTCGCGGCGGGATCTCGGCCCACGAAGCTTTCAGGCTCCCACGCTCGCTCCCGAGCGCGGCCCCGCCCGCCGCGTCACGTGACGCGGCCGCCGAACCAGAGCGGCCGGTCCCAAACCGAGCTAAATTCGTTGCCAGTGGTCTCTGCGGGTGCCACCACAGGGGCTCATCTGAAGGAGTGGGGAGGCTCGTGGAGCCGATGCTTCCTCTTCCGATTTCAGGTCGGCTCCTGTTCCCTCTCACCTTTCGCCGCTGCCGTCTCCCTGAGTGTTTGCATGAGCTCTCTCGTAAGGAGAGGCCCCGGTGACCATGTAGGGAGGGAAGAGCAAGGAAGCTCCGGGAGTGAGGGACGAGGTCAGCGCTGTGTGCACGCCGGCGCCCACCACATCCACAGTGCGGGCCCGGGGGCCCCTCGGCCCAGGTGGGAAACTCGGGCCTGCAGTAGTGTGGCCTGGCACCGAGCGCCACGAAATCTCGCGCGGTCTCGCGAGAGTCTAAGTTGAAGGAACATGGCGACGTCTAATCTGTTAAAGGTAAGACCCTTGGTCCGGCTTGGACTTCTACTCCGCGAGCGGTGGGTTCAGCTCTTGGGGAATGGCTCGGTTCTGGTTTAGCGGCGAAATGGGGGTGTGTTCAGGGGTTGTCTACCGAAAGAGAAGCCGGGGAGGCAGCCGCCGAGGAGCGGAATGCGGTTCTCCGGCCTTGGGGTCGAGAGGCCCTGGTTGTCCCTCCTGCCGGTTGCCCGGTGTGTGAAAGGCCCGGCCGAGGGCTGACGGCGGACAGTGGTCTCAAAGGGCCAGCGCTGATCCGGGACCCCAGAAGAAAGGTTGTCCCGCGTCCTGACGGATCGGTCAGTTAGTGTCCTTAGGGTCTCAGATTCTTCTGAAGCGCGAGTCTTGAGACGCAGAGACAGAAAATCCCAGAAAATGTTGCTAACAGGTTTTGGCGACCGGACCCCCACCTCAGTTTCTCTTCTGTCTGCGCAGAATTCCATGTCAGACGGCAGCGCCTGCCGCCCCACTCCCTCCCTTAACTGCATACTACACCTTCCCTTCTGTTCTTCCTTTCTTGAGTTCGTATTTTTACCCTTTTTTAACTTAGGAAACTGTTCCTCAACCCCATTACAGCACACAACCAGATGACGGCAGTGGAAGCACTGCTGTTGTTTTAGGGCTTAGGAAAGTTGCCTTATCAAAGAAAACCGTTAAAATTAGTTTTATGTATTTGGGATAGCAAGGGGGATCTAGGCCCAGAGAGGCAGATTCTCTACCATGAGTTACAAAGTTTAGAGGAGAAGGAGGAAGACATGCACTAGTTTCTTCTATGGTATGTTTGTAGTAGGCAATACTTTATACCTTAAAAGTATTACTGAAATGGGGGTAGTGGATGAACTACTTCTCCCTCAAAAACCCTGTCAATTAAGCCTTCAGACAGTGTTGATAGAGAATAGAAAATATGTTAAAACTTAGCTGTAACCTCTTGTCTTCTTTAGACTACTAATACTAACTGTATTAGTCCCTCTAATTTTACTAATTTTAGAGGCAGAATGTCGTCTTTTAGAGAAGGGAATGGCAACCCACTCCAGTGTCCTTGCCTGGAGAATTCCATGGATAGAGGACCCTGGTGGGCTACAGTCCACGGGGTCGCAGAGTGACACGACTGAGCAACTAACACACACATATACCTACCCCCACCCCCCCCAACCCGCAACTCCGCGTCTTCTTTTTAAAAGAGGGAGGGACCCAGAACTAGACCGAATTTCTGCTACTTAGGTTTTCTGCTCCATGACTTTGGGCAAGTTTCTAAATCTCTCCGTTACTGAGTTTCCTCATCAATATAATGAAACCATCAATAGCACTTGTTTCATAGGAGCTTTGTGAAGATTGAGTTGGTATATATATAATCTTAAAACAGCGACTGGATCGTAACTGGTATGCAATACACATTAATTACTACAGTTACTACTGATGTTTCTCTAAGAAAACAAGTTCATGGAAGTTGAGTAATTCTTTTATAGCAGTATAGCAAAGTTCTAATATATTAATTCAGAAAAAAACTTCAACTTGCAAAGACTCCTGTTAGGTGTATCCGTGCATTTACATAACCAATAGTGTATGTTATTAATTGAAATGTGTTTAAGAAGTAATTGTGAGTTTTTGACTACTTGATAACGTGGATATAAAGCAAAGTCTTTTTTCCTCCCAGATTTGTGTCTCAGAAAAGAGTGAGTCACTTTATTCTACTCCATACAAAGCCTTACAAAGCATTGTTTGAAGGAGATATAAGTCTGAAGCTCCTTCATTCAATACTCATAAGTCGTTACCTTGTAGAGATTATGAATCTATATGTATAGCACACACCCACCTATAAAATGAAAAAGATACCTGAATGGATAGAAATGGGTGTTTAAGACTTGGGTTAAAAAGATCGTAATTTGAGCATTTCTGTAACTCAAATAACTTTTACAAATAAAAGAAAAGTGATAATGTTTGACAAAACTGGTAAAAGTCACAGTCTCTAGTGAATATGAAAAGATGACAGATACACTGGAAAATTGTCAATAAAATTATTTAGTGAAATTTTGAAAAGGGGGAAAAAGAATTTCTCAATGTTTTATGTAGTATGATTTTAAATACAACTAACAAAATGGATATTATAAGTAGACATTTGATTCTTTTATCTGTATCACCAAAAGTTTCCTTATTCACATTGGTCAGAAAACTTTTTTTCCTTTTTTTCTCTCCTCATTGAAGTGTGTGTGTGGGGGGGGGGGGGACGGGGCGGGGATTGTCTTATATTTATGCCTTTAGAAGTAGTTAATGAAAAAGTAGGAAGTTTGTCTTGGAGAAATGGCAGGGAGACCCTTACCAGAATTCATAGGGTCATCTGAATTAAAGTCTGGAGGAGGTTGAAGGGAAGGGATGGACTGGGAGTTTGGGATGAGCAGATGCAAACTACTGTATATATAGAAAATAGAACAGATGAACAACAAGGTGCTACTTACTGTATGGCACAGGGAACTATATTTAATATGCTGTGCTAAACCACAGTGGAAAAGAACATTGAAAAGATTGTATGTATGTATAACTGAGTCACTTTGCTGTACAGCAGAAATTAACACAGCATTGTAAGTAAACTGTACTTCAATTAAAATATAAGTAGATCAATCAATAAATTCAGGTCTGGTAATACCTTGATAGTGATAGATCTGGCTAGGGAATGGCCACGTTAGCCTCATTTCCTTTTTTGACAGGTTTAATAGGCTGGTTCACTAGACAGATGCCTTGGACATGGTGCAATTAGATTTCATCAGAGCGCATTTGACAGAATTACCATGTCTTATGGTCAAAATTGAGAAGTGTGGCCTAGAAGAGAATACAGTTAGAATTTGACTATCAGGTAAGCAGGTGTATCTGAAGAATGATGAGTAATGTCATCAACCCTGAAGGGAGGCCTTTAGTGTTCTGCTGAAAAATAATGCCCTCTTCCTGTGTACCAGTAAGAAGTTAAGTTTATTGAATTTGTGGGTGAAGAGTTTGGAGGGATAGCTTATTTGTTATGAAAGATAACATGATTCAGAACTTTGTTATGAAACTTAAAAGTAAGAACCTAATGCAATAGAAACCACCTACTTTTTTCATGTTGGAATTTGATTGTATTAATAATGTATTCACTAAAGCAAGTAGACCTTTGCTGGATTTTAAAACTCTTTTGGATATACAAAGATTTTGTATATTTTATATGTATATGTATACAATATGTGTTGTATATTTTGACATATGCAATTACCAGTTGCTTGTGGGCTTGCCAGGTGGCTCAATGGTAAAGAATCCGCCTGCCAATGCAGAAGACACAAGTGCCTTGCGTTCAACCCCTGCGTTGGGAAGATCCTCTGGAGGAGGAAATGGCAACCCATTCCAGTATACTTTCCTGAACAATCCCATGAATGGAAGAGCCTGGCGGGCTACAGTCCATGGGGTCACAAAGAGTCAGACACTGACTGAAGCGACTGAGCATGCATCATGCATCTTACTCCAGATAGCCATTCAAATGTTTTTTGTTAACCCTGTTCAATTCTTAGCACATTATCTAGCTATTTGAATGCCCTTACCTTCCTTGGTCAGTATCACAGCGTTTTCTAGTTTCCCCTGTGTTCTCCTCTTTCCAGGGCACCTGCTCCATTGCGTCCTTCCGCTTGTTCTTATTCAGGTTTCATTTTCCCACCAGGACTTAGCAGCTGGTCCCCTGTTATTTTGTTTTAGTCTTCTTTATCCTCGACTCTCTTGTGTTTTTCACCAACCTCCCTTCTCTCCTTTCCCAATATAATTATTTCTCAGGGTTTAATCTTCATCATTTCTCTATTTTTGTACCTTCCTCCCTGGGCCCACCCCCCCCCCCCCGAAGTCAAAACTCCCATGATTTCACTATTTTTATCTCTTAACTCTGATCTGAGAGCTAGACCAAAACACAGTGCTGACTGTATCAGTTTCTTGCTTATATACCTTTGATAGTTCAAATTCTTTGAGATCTTTCTAGTGAGGTCTTCTCCCTAATATCTCTCTCCTCCTCCTTCCCCTCTCTCCACCTTCCTCCCACATGTGCATGCACTTGCAGGTGCATACACATACATTCTTTCCCTCCCTCCTTGCTGCTTACTTTTTGGTTTATTATTGTGCCAGTCTTCAAGACTCTTTATGTTTGCTGTTTCTTGTGTTAGGAATATCTGCCCACCGCCACCCCCCACCCAACAACCTGTTAAAATCCTATTTAAGTCATCAAGACTCAGCCCAGATACCTCCTTTTTTTCTGAGAGCTCTCATTTGGAATTAGTTGTTGCCTACTCTGCATAGCACTGCATCAGTATCTTCGAGCACTTACATGTTGCCTTTTATGTTAGTTACAGGATCTCTTTGCATATCTTAACTCCCTTTCTGGATTGTAAGCACTACTAGTTTAGGGACTTTATAATTTGTTGATGCTTTAACCATTTAGTGTGGTGATTATTCATGGTTCAGTTCAGTTGCTCAGTTGTGTCTGACTCTTTGCAACTCCATGGACTGCAGCATACCAGGCCTCCCTGTCCATCACCAATTTCTGGAGTTTCCTCAAACTCATGTCCATTGAGTCGGTGATGCCATCCAACCATCTCATCCTCTGTTGTCCCCTTCTCCTCCTGCCTTCAATCTTTCCCAGCATCAAGGTCTTTTCAAATGAGTCAGCTCTTTGCATCAGGTGGCCAAAGTATTGGAGTTTCAGCTTCAGCATCAGTCCTTCCAATGAATAGTCAGGACTGATTTCCTTTAGGATGGACTAGTTGGATCTCCTTGCAGTCCAAGGGACTCTGAAGAGTCTTCTCCAACACCATAGTTCAAAAACATCAATTCTTCGGCGCTCAGCTTTCCTTATAGTCCAACTCTCACATACATATACGACTGCTGGAAAAACCAGTCTTGACTAGACAGACCTTTGTTGGCAAAGTAATGTCTCTGTTTTTTAACATGCTGTCTAGGTTGGTCATAACTTTCCTTCCAAGGAATAAGCTTCTTTTTTATTTCATGGCTGTAGTCACCATCTGCAGTGATTTTGGAGCCCAGAAAAATAAAGTTTGCCACTATTTCCACTGTTTCCTCATCTATTTGCCATGAAGTGATGGGACCGGATGCCATGATCTTAGTTTTCTGAATGTTAAGCTCTAAGCCAACTTAATCATGGAAGGTGCTCCATAAATGAGTTACAGTTGACTGAAAAGAGAAGTCCAGTGCAGTATCCATGCATTGTAGATGCTCAGTAAATGAGCGTTGGTTGGTTAAAGGGAGGAATTTCTGACTTTATTTCCTTCTAATTAGATCTGGAGAGAGGGGGAGAGAAGGGAGTAGAAGTGTAAAACCAACCCACAGGACAGTCCAAGCTTACAAGTGAAATGTGAAGCACTACTTTTTTCAGTGGAAACCTTTTTACTCTTTGAGAGGAAAGAAAATGGAAATACAAAAGAGTGGTTCAAAGTGTGTATAGAATTAATTTTTATTAAAATAATTTTATAGACTCATGTGCAAGGTGCCAGGATATAAAGAAAATGGAAAACAGTGTCCATGCTCTTAGGGAATTGACCAGATATTAAAGGTTTTAAGGCAAGAACTTTAGAAGTGTTACCATGTGTTCGATCAGTCTCTCATAGACAGAGGAGATCACTTCTGGTGTGATGATCAAGGAAAGTTTTATTTAGAAAGCATTGGAGCTGGATTTTGAAGAAGGGTAGACTTTTTGTTGGTGATGATTAGGGGAAACTTTGGTAGAACATGCTTGGCAAAGAATATGAGTGTGATACCCAGATTTGAATAATGTCAGTGAATGTGATTAAGATACACAACTGGAATTCTTTTTAATGTCTATTTAAACATAAATGAGAGCCTCATTTAGAACCTCACTTTTCATTGGGTTGATGGAAATTGCCCTTTTGAATGAGCATCTAAGGGGAATGTGATCCTTAGGGCCACGTCCTTCACTCCAGTGGCCTGACCTAGAGACCTGGTTACATTTGACACTCACAGCTGAGGGAGAAAACCAGTTCAAGGGTGCATATATTGGCCATGGGTAGGGGTGGGAGTGGGAATAGAGGACTAAATCATATACTTATTATATGTGATACTTACTATAAAACTGATAAATATAAGTGTGAAAATCTATCATGTTTTGTGAAAATAAGTGAGTGAGCAGTTACCGTAATCTGGAGGTGATATATTACTTAAAGCTACTCACGGGAAATGACAGTTTAAGATAAACTGTGAGAGATCCATCATTTATCAATGGATTAGAAGAGAGGAATTTTACATTGCAATGAGATTTCAAGAGGACACCAGGCATCCAGCTGGTGGACAGAGAAAAATGGAAAAGAGAGACAAAGACAGGTGTTTCTTATTAGGTATTTCGCAAGGGTCCTGGTGAACCTAGTTATATTATAGAAAGTCACGGCTCCTGCCTTGGTGTAGTGTATACAGTAAGTTGGTGCCTAATCAGTTCTGTTCACTTCAGTTCTTGTCTGACTCTTTGCGACCCCGTAGCCTGTAGCACTCCAGGCTTCCTTGTCCATCCCCACCTCTGGGAGTTTGCTCAGACTCATGTCCATTGAGTTAGTGGTGACATTCAAACCATCTCATCCTCTGTCGTCCCCTTCTCCTCCTGTCTTCAGTTTTTCCCAGCATCAGGGTCTTTTCCAATGAATCAGTTCTGTCTCTGCTTTTTAATATGCGTCTAGTTTGGTCATAACTTTTCTTCCAAGGAGCAAGCATCTTTTAATTTCATGGCTGCAGTCACCATCTGCAGTGATTTTGGAGCCCAAGAAGATAAAATCTGTCCCTGTTTCAATCATTTCCCCATCTATTTGCCATGAAGTGATGGGACTGGATGCCATGATCTTAGTTTTCTGAATGTTGAGTTTTAAGCCAGCTTTTTTCACTCTTCTCTTTCACTTTCATCAAGAGGCTCTTTATCTACTCTTCACTTTCTTCCATAAGGGTGGTGTCATCTGCATATCTGAGGTTATTTATATTTCTCCCAGCAATCTTGATTCCAGCTTGTGCTTCATCCAGGCTGGCATTTCTCATGATGTACTCTGCATATAAATTAAATAAGCAGAGCGATGATATACAGCTTTGTTGTGTATTCCTTGTCCAAATTCCGTTCGCAGCTTGGAACCAATCCATTGTTCCCTGTCTGGTTCTAACTGTTGCTTCTTGACCTGCATACAGATTTCTCAGGAGGTGGGTAAGGTGGTCTGGTATTCCCATCTCTTTAAGAATTTTCCACAGTTTGTGTGTTCTACACAAAGGTTTTGGCGTAGTCAGAGTTCTGACAAAACGTTGTCCACTGGAGAAGGGAATGGCAAACCACTTCAGTACTCTTGCCTTGAAAACCCCATGAACGGTATGAAAAGGCAAAAAGATATAACACTGAAAAATGAACTCCCCAGGTCAATAGGTGCCCAATATGCTACTGGAGAAGAGTGGAGAAATAATTCCAGAAAGAATGAAAGGACAGAGCCAAAGCAAAAGCAATGCCCAGTTGCGGTTGTGACTGGTGCCTAATAGGCTCTGTAAAGAAACAAGTTACAGCTCAGGTTAAAATATAGATCATTATACTTGGAGTACATAAAGGTAATATCAAGGATATTTGATCTGTATAACTGGGCTTGTTCATTCCACAAATACATTAGTATCCCCTCTCTGTTGGAATTTATTTTAAGTGTCAGTAATACAGTAGTGAATATGATAGACAAGGTCCCTAGTTCTTTGGAGCTTATATTTCTAATGTGTAAATACTGACACTAAAGGAATAAGTAACATATTGGGTAGTTTCTATAGTAATGAGGTCTGTGATAAAAACAGTGTAATCAAGAGTGCTCAGAAGATGGTGCCACTATTTTGCTTCCTTATTTACAACAGAAAGTCGTTTTTCCCATAAATATAGCTTTCAGTTACATAATATTGAATTGTCCTTCCCTGCTATTTGATGACATTTCAGCCAGATCCCAGAGCTTTCTGGGTTTTTTTTCCCCAAGTACTGTTTAGGGAATTCCCTGGTGGTCCAGTGGTTAGAACCCTGTGCTTCCACTGGGAGGGGACCCTGGGTTTGACACCTGGTCAGAGAACTAAGATCCCATAAGACGAGTATTGTGACCAAAAAAAAAAGTACTGTTTAGTCTGAATTAAAATTTCATTCTCATAGCCAATCAAAGTAGCTGTTTCACTGCCTTTAGATCTTGGCTCTGGATTTGCAGAAAGGAAAAGGGAAGGGCATTTTCCTTAGGTTGGCTTGAGAAGGCCTCTCTGAGGTGACACTGACCTTGAAACCTGAATGATCTGCTTTCTAGGAAAGGTCTGAGGTGCGGTGGTGAGCTTGGCATATTTGAATAACGCCTTTAAAAGGGTGGTGTGGCTGGAACATAGTGAGAATTGCCAGTATGCAAATATGTACTGTAGTTTTGTGGTTCTTTTGGTTAATGGGGATTGCAAATGTGGTTTCAAATCACATAACTGAGAGCAATAGTGGCTTATAGACGTTATGGGAACTCACACATTCAAATAGCTAGCCTCATAATTTACATAAAAGCCCTAAAATATACAGATTTGTTTCCTTTTGAAAGTTATTAGAATGCCATCATTGGATATAATCCACATTCAATAAACTAGGAACTTGTTTTTTTGCCACACTGCGTGGCATGCAGGATCTTAGTTCCCTGACCTGGGATCGAATCCATTGCCTTTTACAGTGGAAGCAGCGAGTCCTAACCACTGGACCACCAAGGAATTCTAAACTAGGAACTTCACAGAGGGAACAAATAAAAATATTAAACAACTAAGCTCCTTGTATTGTGGTAAAAATGTTACAGGCGTGAAAGAATACGGGTGACAAAAAATAATTGCTATCAGTTGTGTGAATGTTATAATTTCTTGACTTGCTTACAGCTTCTCCTTAACTTTTCTTATATTTTTGTCATCCATGAAGATGTAGCAAGAAGACCTATAGCAATAATAATTACATTCTTTGTTTCCTTCTAAATATGCAACACTTGACATCATTATAAAATACTGTTGTAAAATTGTTTGCACAATTTGGTGGGGGTATGTATGTTTTGTTTTATATGTTGTATAGGAATTTTTGTACATTTTCAGGGCAAACTGATAGGTCAGTGTTTGTATTATTTTATTGGAAAGTAAGTGAGTAATTTAAAAATGACTCTGTTGGGACTTTGCTGGTGATCCAGTGATTAAGACTGTGCTCCCAGTACAGGGGGCTTGAATTCAGTCCCTGGTTAGGGAACTAAATCCCATATGCTGCAGCTAAGACTTCGCATGCCACAACTAAGGAACCTGAACACCACAACAAAGATGGAAGATCCTGTGTGCCGCAACTAAAAACCTGGCATAGCCAACTAAATTTTTTAAAAAATGACTCTTACTTTTAAAACATTTTGCAAACCAGTGGGGTTTTCTGTTTTTCTTGTTTACTGAAGCACTCCTACTTCTTCAGTTCAGTTCAGGCGCTCAGTCGTGTCGAACTCTTTGCGACCCCATGAATCACAGCACGCCAGGCCTCCCTGTCCATCACCAACTCCCGGAGTTTATTCAAACTCATGTCCATCAAGTCGGTAATGCCATCCAGCCATCTCATCCTCTGTCGTCCCCTTCTCCTCCTGCCCCCAATCCCTCCCAGCATCAGGGCCTTTTCAAATGAGTCAACTCTTCGCATGAGGTGGCCAAAGTATTGGAGTTTCAGCTTCAGCATCAGTCCTTCCAATGAACATGCAGGACTGATCTCCTTTAGGATGGACTGGTTGGATCTCCTTGCAGTCCAAGGGACTCTTCAAGAGTCTTCTCCAACCCCACAGTTCAAAAGCATCAATTTTTTGGTGCTCAGCTTTCTTTTTTTTTTTCACTTTTTAATTCTTAATCTTTGATATTTATTTATTTTTTTTCCATTTATTTTTATTAGTTGGAGGCTAATTACTTTACAATATTGTAGTGGTTTTTGTCATACATTGACATGAATCAGCCATGGATTTACATGTATTCCCCATCCCGATTCTCCCTCCCGCCTCCCTCTCCACCTGATCCCTCTGGGTCTTCCCAGTGCACCAGGCCTGAGCACTTGTCTCATGCATCCAACCTGGGCTGGTGATCTCTTTCACCCTAGATAATATACATGTTTCGATGCTGTTCTCTCGAAACATCCCACCCTCGCCTTCTCCCGGTGCTCAGCTTTCTTCACAGTCCAACTCATATCCATACATGACCACTGGAAAAACCATAGCCTTGACCAGATGGACCTTTGTTGGCAAAGTAATGTCTCTGCTTTTTAATATGCTATCCAGGTTGGTCATAACTTTCCTTCCAAGGAGTAAGCGTCTTTTAATTTCATGACTGCAGTCACCATCTGCACCGATTTTGGAGCCCAAAAAAATAAAGTCTGACACTGTTTCCACTGTCTCCCCATCTATTTCCCATGAGGTGATGGTTCTTAGCATGATACAAATTTTATATTTGTGCATAAGCAGTTACATATCTACTCTTTGTTGAGATTAAATAACATGGTATTGTAGTTAAACTCATTGCTTGAAAAAGCAGTTGTGAATTTCAGTAGGAGGTGTGCAGAGTTTTAAAGCGATGATATATTCTAGACAGATCTATAAAGCATCTTTCATTTCTGACCTGTAACACCTCCACCCACTCCAGGGCATTACAAAAGTTTATTTTTTCTGTAATTTATTTTCTAATGCTTGTTTGTTTGAAACAACCAACAGGGCTATAAATATGAGATTGTGGAACTTCATCGTCAGTCTGTTTTAGAACTGATTATTCTACTAGGCAGTGTTTTTCAGGTAAAGCTGAATGTATTTAGTTTGAGTCTGGACAGCCAACATGCTGTGTTAAGAGATCCTGATTCTGTGTACTGATTAGAGCTGGGAAAGGGAACTGAACCTTTGCTCACCTGTTTTTCTTTTCATCTTTGTTTTAGTGTTTTTATTCTCTGTCTTCTAATTGTTTGTGAGAAACTTTACACTGATTTTTTTCCCCCCTCAGCCCTCAGGGAGAGATCTTAAGTAAAAAGCAGTTCAGTAGTAGATAAGCTTTTATCTTATGTAAAATAAAGAAGGCAGAACACAGGAAAAAAGAATATGAAGAGTTATAACTTCAGTATTTGCTTTTATTGGACAACATCCAGAATGCATTGCCACTTAACAAACCTTCCAACTCAAATGCGTTATTCTCCTGCCATTTCTTCGGTGATGAGTGATCCCACCAGCCATTCATTAAAGTCAGAGACACTGTACTAGAAAGTGAATCACTTGAGAACCTTTCATTTATGTGTCCCAGTGACTAGCATAATTCTTCATGTACAGTAGGCACTCAGATGTTTGTTGAATGAATTAAGTGTAATAATAAATGATAAAGAACCCCAATAAGTTCAAACTCTTTCATTAGTAGTTATCTTTTCCTCCTTAAAATTAGTTGTTTGGGTTTTTAAAAATACAGGTAGCATCAGAATTTGTGTAAAAATTTTTTTTTACCTCTAAAAGAAACCTAAAAGCCTTTTTTTTCTTTTTTTTTTGGCTCCCCATTTATGGGTCAAAAGAAATGTAAAAGTTTTAAAGGGAAGCATAATGTGAAATTTTTCATTTCAGTGGAAAAAAATTAACTTTTTGGAAAATAGTGTCCTACTTCCCCACCAGGTTTAAAGAGAAATACGTCTTTTATGTATTGATGCTTTCACCTTGTGACTTCTAGATAATTGCCACTGAATTTTTATAATCATAGATTTTTTCCCCCTTCAATTTATAAGCCTGATGAGATGAAGCTAAGGGTTGAATCTGGCCCATAGTTTAGAAGTCCCACCAGTCCTCTTCCAGGAAGGATCCAGGGAGTGTTTAAGAATGTGACAGAACTAAACTGCTTGGACTTGACCCCTTGCTCTGCACTTGGTGCTTGTAACCTGAGGGAAGTGATCTAACCCAATCTCAGGTTACAGTGTATAGTTTTCTCACCTCTAAATGTCACCTAACACATAGGGTAGTTGTAAAAATTAAATGAATTAATATTTGTAAGTATTCAGAATCCAACACATGATTAGCAATCAGATATTTAAAGTAAAATGATCACAGTGATGGGAGTGATCTATATTGAAGTTAAATGATAGAGGGTAAAAATGGCTGAACTCATATTTTTTCCCACAGATCTTAGATAGATGGGGAAACAGTGGCTGACTTTATCTTTTTGGGCTCCTTAATCAGTGCAGATGGTGATTGCAGCCGTGAAATTAAAAGGTGCTTACTTCTTGGACGGAAAGTTATGACCAACCTAGACAGCATATTAAAAAGCAGAGACATTACTTTTGTCAACAAGGTCTGTCTAGTCAAGACTATGGTTTTTCCAGTAGTCATGTATGGATGTGAGAGTTGGACTATAAAGAAAGCTGAGTGCAGAAGAATTGATGCTTTTGAACTGTGGTGTTGGAGAAGACTCTTGAGAGTCCCTTGGACTGCAAAGAGATCCAACCAGTCCATCCTAAAGAAAATCAGTCCTGAATATTCATTGGAAGGACTGATGTTGAAGCTGAAACTCCAGTATTTTGACCTGATGGGAAGAACTGACTCATTTGAAAAGACCCTGATTTGGGAAAGATTGAAGGCAGGAAGAGAAGGGGACGACAGAGGATGAGTGGTTAGATGGCATCACTGACTCAATGGACATGAGTTTGGGCAAATTCCGGGAGTTGGTGATGGATAGGGAGGCCTGGCATACTGTGGTTCATGGGGTCGCAACGAGTCAGACACAACTGAGCGACTGAACTGAACTAAATGTTTGAGCTACCCGTGGAAATGTAAAGGAAACTATTTGAAGGTAAAAGGAAATGCTCGTTTGTACCACATTTATCACAAATACAAGATTTATTGGCTTGTATAGCCACATGCCTTATATTCGTTGTTTTATTTATTTGGTTGTGTGAAGTCTTAGTTGTGGCATGCGGGATCTAGATCCCTGAGCAGGGATCAAGCCCGGGCCCCTGCAACTGGGAGTATGGGGTCTTGGCTACTGGACCACCAGGGAAATTTTTTTCATTCCAGTTTCAAGCACCATACTGTTTTTCTAACTCAGTCTAGTGCCCCTGTTCTGATAATTCAACTCTACTACAGTCTCCAACTCACTGATTCTGCCTTATCGTTTAATGTCTTAAGTCTGTGGGTTTATAGTTTTCACCAAATTAGGAAACATTTTGCCCTTTATTTCTTCGAATATTCTCTGTACCCCAAGATTCCGGTTATATGTAGGTGAGGTCATTTGAGGTTGTCTCACAGCTCACTGATACTCTTTTCATTTTTAATTTTATTTATTTATTGAAGTATAGTTGATTTACCGTGTTGCTTTAGTTACAGGTGATTCAGTTACACACACACGCACACACACACACACACACATATATATTCTTTTTCAGATTCTTTTCCCTTATAGGTTACAAAATATTCAGTATAATTTCTTGTACTATAAAGTAGGTCCTTGTTGGTATCTGTTTTATTTATAGTAAGTGTGTATATGTTAATCCCAGATTCCTAATTTATCCTCCCTGATACTTTTTTGAATACATCTTTTGTTTCTGTGATGTTCATGCTTTCTACTATCTTATTGTAAATGTGTTGAGTACATGTATAATAGCTGGTTTAGCATCACTGTCTACTAAAACTGTCATCCACGCCATTTCAGGATCAGGTTCTGTGGTTTGGTTTTTCTCCTGATCATGGGTTTCTATTTCCCTGCTTCTTTGTCTGCTTGATAGTTTTTTTTAAACTTTTTTTTTATATCAGAGTAGGTGGCTCAGTGGTAAAGAATCGCCTGCCAGTGCAGGAGAAACAGGAGATGCATGTTCAGTTCCCGAGTTGGGAAGATCCCCTGGAGGAGGAAATGGCAACCCACTCCAGTATTCTTGCCTGGACAGTTCCATGGACAGAGGAGCCTGGAGGGCTACAGTCCGTCCATAGCCAGTTAACGATGTTGTGACAGTTACAGCAGCAAAGGGACTCAGACATATGTGTACATGTATCCATTCCCCCCCCATACTCCCCTCCCATCCAGGCTGCTACATAACATTGACCTGCTTAATTATTTTTGATTGGATTCCAGACATTGTGAGTTTTATGTTATAGGACCTGGAGTTTTAAAATTTCCTTTGAATATTTTTAGATTTGGCTGTGACATAGTTAAGTTACTTGAAATCAGTTTGATCTTTCTGAAGCTTGCTTTTATTGATGAGTTTTATTAGAGTGGGTCTGAACAACACTGAAGGTAGGGCTACGTTGGTATCATTATAGATGCAATACTTTTCTGAAGACTGTTGGATACCTCACATGTTAAGGAGTGTTTCCACTCTGGCTGATGGAAATGTGACCTATTACTAGGCCTGTGTGGACTCTGGCGATTGTTCTGTTTCTTTCAAACAGTTGTTTCCCCCGACTCCAATAGTTTTCTCACTCACATGTGTAGGTCAATATTTAATAGTCAGAGGCTTGAAGGGACTCCTCTACATATCTCCAGAGCCCCCTGTCTGTTCAGTTCTTTTTTCTCATACTCTGTACCACACATTTTCGTCACTTTGGCCTCCCCAAACTTCTGGACTCTGTCTCCTAATCTTAGTGAAACCGCCAGGCTATTTGGGTTCCCTCTGGTTATGCTCAGTCCTGAAAACTCTACTCATAGGTAGCATGCTTGGGCATTTGTAGGGCTCAGCCCCATTTGTGTACCTTTTTAGGAAATACTGTCCTGTATTGCCCTTTGGCTTTCCAGTCGTTTAGGCAGGAGGGGAAGTCTGGCATCCCAGACTTGTTATTGCATCCTGGTTGGAAACACACGTCTCTGTCTTTCATCATCTTGTTGTCCTTTCTCTTCCCCTTACCTTCCTAGTCTAAGTTTTTTATTCAGTCATTATAATCACTCCCTGAAATACACTTTGACTCCTTAGCTCCTCTCTCGTTTCACTGGGGAAAACCACACCCTGGTTCAATCCGTTTCTTCACCTTTCAGTGCCAGCCTCTATGCAGTTGAATGTTGCAGGAGTAAAAGATCTACACCTGCTACTTGCACTTTAAATTCGTAACCACAAACTATAATAGAGCCCAATCACACTACACTTCCATAGTCATTTATTCTTCCACTTCCCTAGATGTCTATTTCATGTCTTTCCTGTCAGGCCTTTGGCATCTCCCCCATCTTTCAAATTGTGGTGCTGGAAAAGTCTTGAGAGTTCCTTGGACTGCAAGATCAAAACTGTCAATCCTAAAGAAAACCAGCCCTGAATATTCATTGGAAGGGCTGTTGCTGAAGCTCAAGCTCCAGTACTTTGGCCACCTACTGCAAAGAGCCAACTCATTGGAAAAGACCATGATGCTGGGAAAGATTGAAGGCAAAAGGCGAGGGGGGTGGCAGAGGATGAGATGGTTATATAGCATCACTGACTCAATGGACATGAATTTGAGCAAACTCGGGGAGATAGTAGAGGACAGAGAAGCCTGGCATGCTGCAGTCCATGGGATCGCAAACAGTCAGACACAGCTTAGTGACTGAACAACAAAAAGTCAGTTTACAGAGTACCACCCTCTTTATTTACTTGCCACCTCTCTTGTTGCTTTCTTTTTCCTTTCCTAGCTCTTACTCTTCTCCCCAACTCTTAATATTAGGTACATAAGGACTCAGGCCTGGTTCTTTATATTTATTCCCTTTGTGGTCTCATCCAGTAGCAAATTTTAAAAACCTTCTGTTTTTAAATGTACTCTGATGACTTTCAAATTTTTATTTGCTGGTTTGATCTTTCTTTTATTCTTTTTTTTTTTTAATTTTTTTATTTTTTATTAGTTGGAGGCTAATTACTTCACATGATCTTTCTTTTAAATTCTAGATTTGCTTATTGAGCTGCCTAGTCAGCATCTTCAAAAGACTGTTTGATAGACATGTCAAATGTAACTGTCTGAAGCTGAACTCCTGAGCTTTCCTTCTTAAGCCTGTTATATCTGCAGTCTTTTCCATTTCAGTTGATGGCAGTGCCATACTTCTTGGACATGTCAAACCACAAAACTAAAACAGTTTAGTAAAGAGTTTGATGTCCTTCAGTCAAAGGAAAATAATCAGTGGATTAGAATAGTAGAGTTCCTAACAAGCAGTGGAGTACTCTTCCTGAAGGATTTTTATGGAGTAGCAAGTTTTATATAACGTTAGAAGGGGTAGTACAGAAACAAGGCATGATTGACTAGGAGGTCAGGGATTTCATTTTGAGGTTAACTGGTGCTATTTTTTTTTACATAAGTTTAGCTAGATAAAGCTGAGTTGAAGGATTGTGATTGGCATTATGTTTTCTTGACTGTGAGATGTTTACCATATGTGCAGGCTGATTTAGGTTTAGATTTTTGATGTGGTCTAGGCCAATAGAGTGGCCTCCCATTTTGTGGGTCCCAATATACAAATTTATCAGACAAAAGCCTTAGTCATGCTTTCTTTCTTTCTCTCATCTCAGATATTTGCAGTCAGGAAATCTTGTTAGCACTACCTTTAAAACAGATACAGATCTAACTGCTACTCCCCACCTCCACTGCTGCCACCCTGGTCCGTATCACTGAGATTTCTAACCTTGCCTCCTACACACAGCTGTAACGCTTGCCCCTTATAATGTATTCTCAACATAGCAATCAGGAGATTTAAAAATATAAATCAATTTGTGTCACTTCTTGCTCAGAATCTTTAATGGCTCCCCATCTCACTTACAATAGAAGCCAAACTTTTTACAATGGCCTTCCAGACCCTATAAGATCCAGCTGTGTGTTGCTTCTCTGACTTCATCCACTCTCTCCTCTGTCCTTACTTTTCTCTACCTTGAATATATCAGACCTGCTTCTACTGTGGGATCCTTGCAATGGTTGCTTTCTCTGCCTGGAAAATTCTTCTAGTTATCCCCCATCGGCTTCTCCATGATCCATCTTTGTGTTTGAGAAGAAGAGTGCCTCTGAGGGAATTAGTTGTGTTGTAAGAAATGAAGGATAGAGGGACTGGGTTTTGGCAAATGTTGAAATCCTGTTGGTAAAAAAGAGCCAGTGGGTGAGAGAATCCTAGACTTAGTAGCTATTCTGAGTGTAATGAAGAATGAAAGCAGAAGAGACTTGTGGCACATCAGTAAAGGTGAGGCAGCCTTTCATTAGCCATTGGAAACATTCGTAAATCAGAGTTCATAGTTTGAAGGTGTCTTTGCTTATTAATATCTTTCATAGATAGTAGGTTTGGTGTCTGATGCTTAACTGTGATTTAATGATGTGCTCTTCAGTTTGACAGAGAATAGGTCAAGGAACTACTTGAGCATCATTTTTGGAATCTACTATAAAAGCTTGATAGGAAAATTCAATTATTTAATTCCTCCTTTAACTGGGTATTAGAGGAAAATGTTTCTGTAGTTAATCTTGTATGTTTCATCAAATAGGAGACTGTTTACTGTCTTTTTGCTGATAGATTTTCCTGTCATTTTGTGATAGCTGATAGATTTCAGAGCCTAACCAGTGTTTTATCTCAGATAGCTGTTTAGTCTTCTAAACCTTTTTGATGTTTAATTGCAGGATTTCTACTGTGTTTCATTTTATAAGTTGCCAGAATTGCCTATGAAAATAGACTTAGTTGACATTATAAAATACTCTCTTTAGGGTATAATGAGTCTTCACGTCATAGTCAAGAAAAGATTTACAGTCCTTTCTGTGGTTCTTCCATATTTGTTTATTTGCCCACCCTTCCCTCAGAGGGAAGAGTAAATGAAGAAAATGGTTATAGGAAACTAATAACAGAAAAAATGAAGCCAGCCATAAGATTGGTACACAAAATATATACCATAGAATCACAAATCTGACTGAATTTCTCATTAACCAGTACTAAGAAGAGCCATCTGGACATCACCAGATGGTCAACACCGAAATCAGATTGATTATATTCTTTCATGCCAAAGATGGAGAAGCTCTATACAGTTAGCAAAAACAAGACCGGGAGCTGACTGTGGCTCAGATCATGAACTCCTTATTGCCAAATTCAGACTTAAATTGAAGAAAGTAGGGAAAACCACAAGACCATTCAGTTATGACCTAAATCAAATCCCTTATGATTATACAGTGGAAGTGACAAATAGATTCAGGGGACTAGATCTGATAGAGTGCCTGATGAACTACGGACAGAGGTTCATGACATTATACAGGAGACAGGGAGCAAGACCATCCCCATGGAAAAGAAATGCAAAAAAGCAAAATGACTGTCTGAGGAAGCCTTACAAATAGCTGTGAAAAGAAGAGAAGCGAAAAGCAAAGGAGAAAAGGAAAGATATTCCCATTTGAATGCAGAGTTCCAAAGAATAACAAGGAGAGATAAGAAAGCCTTCCTCAGTGATCAAAGAAATAGAGGAAAACAACAGAATGGGAAAGACTAGCGATCTCTTTAAGAAAATTAGAGATACCAAGGGAACATTTCATGCAAAGATGAGCACAATAAAGGACAGAAATGGTATGGACCTAACAGAAGCAGAAGATATTAAGAAGAGGTGGCAAGAATACACAGAAGAACTGTACAAAAAAGATCTTCATGACCCAGATAATCATGATGGTGTGATCACTCACCTAGAGCCAGACATCCTTGAATGTGAAGTCAAGTGGGCCTTAGGAAGCATCACTACAAACAAAGCTAGTGGAGGTGATGGAATTCCAGTTGAGCTATTTCAAATCCTGAAAGATGATGATGTGAAAGTGCTGCACTCAATATGCCAGCAAATTTGGAAAACTCAGCAGTGGCCACAGGACTGGAAAGGTCAGTTTCCATTCCAATCCCAAAGAAAGGCAATGCCAAAGAATGCTCAAACTACCGCACAATTGCATTCATCTCACACACTAGTAAAGTAATGCTGAAAATTCTCCAAGCCAGGCTTCAGCAATCATGAACTGCGAACTTCCAGATGTTCAAGGTGGTTTTAGAAAAGGTAGAGGAACCAGAGATCAAATTGCCAACATCCGCTGGATCATCAAAAAAGCAAGAGAGTTCCAGAAAAACATCTATCTCTGCTTTATTGACTATGCCAAAGCCTTTGACTGTGTGGATCACAATAAACTGTGGAAAATTCTGAAAGAGATGGGAATACCACACCACTTATCCTGCCTCTTGAGAAACCTATATGCAGATCAGGAAGCAACAGTTAGAACTGGACATGGAACAGCAGACTGGTTCCAAATAGGAAAAGGAGTACATCAAGGCTGTATATTGTCACCCTACTTATTTAACTTCTATGCAGAGTACATCATGAGAAATGCTGGGCTGGAAGAAGCACAAGCTGGAATCAAGACTGCCGGGAGAAATATCAATAACTTCAGATATGCAGATGACACCACCCTTATGGCAGAGAGTGAAGAGGAACTGAAAAGCCTCTTGATGAAAGTGAAAGAGGAGAGTGAAAAAGTTGGGTTAAAGCTTAACATTCAGAAAACTAAGATCATGGCATCTGGTCCCATCACCTCATGGCAAATAGATGGGGAGACAGTGGAAACAGTGTCAGACTTCTTTTTTTTGGTCTCCAAAATCACTGCAGATGGTGACTGCAGCCATGAAATTAAAAGATGCTTACTCCTTGGAAGGAAAGTTATGACCAACCTAGATAGAATATTAAAAAGCAGAGACATTACTTTGCCAACAAAGGTCCATCTGGTCAAGGCTATGGTTTTTCCAGTGTTCATGTATGGATGTGAGAGTTGGACTGTGAAGAAAGCTGAGCAATGAAGAATTGATGCTTTTGAACTGTGGTGTTGGAGAAGACTCTTGAGAGTCCCTTGGACTTCAAGGAGATCCAACCAGTCCATCCTAAAGGAGATTAGTCCTGGGTGTTCATTGGAAAGACTGATGCTGAAGCTGAAACTCCAGTACTTTGGCCACCTTATGCAAAGAGTTGACTCATTTGAAAAGGCCCTGATGTTGGGAGGGATTGGGGGTGGGAGGAGAAGGGGGACGACAGAGGATGAGATGGCTGGATGGCATCACCTATTCGATTGACATGAGTTTGGGTAAACTCCGGGAGTTGGTGATGGACAGGGAGGCCTGGTGTGCTGCGATTCATGGAGTCACAGAGAGTTGGACATGACTGAGCGACTGAGCTGAACTTAACTGAAGAAGAGCAAAGTTACCTACATGATTCACTTAATCCATAAGGTAAAAACAAAGTAGTTGTTCAGGGAAGCAAAGCTAATCCCAGTAGTAATTTTTGAGTATCTCCTGGGTCTTTATAAGATTACTTTGTGATAAAAGTAGGTACCTGGGGTGAGACAGTACAGTTACTTTTAGGATCAACTGTGTTGATGTAAGAAGTAGTATCATTTGCTTTCACAAAAGTTAAATGTTAGTAGTTCTTAATCTTTTTGGGGTCATAGACTTTGTAATGTTTTTATGTAGTTTTATCATGAATTTGGTAAACATGTAAATGCTAAACTCAAGAGATTTCTGATCCAGCAAGTCTGTAATAGGTTTTATAAATATTTGTGTAATCACCACTCTATATGATCCTGGTGTAAATTCTTTTCAGACCATATGTTTAAAAACTGCTTCTGAAATATAATTTCAGGGAGTTTGAAGATTCCATTCAGTGCATGGATCTTATCTGATACAAGGGAGCAACATTCTCAACAAATGTATAGTAAAATCAATAGTAAATTCATAAGGGTGTTTGGTGCTGCCATATTAGAAAAGTAATGATTTTTGTTGAAATTTATTGATTAAACCACATCATATGGGCATAGTTAACTTGAAAATGAAAATTATTCATTACTAACACATGTGGAGTGTCCCCCCCCCCGTTTTAATAATGAATTGATTTTTTTCCCCTTAATATTGAACCACTTTCACATTATTGGAATAAACATGTATGATTATGAGGTATTATTTCTTTCATATGCCACTTATTTAATTTACTAATATTTTTAAGAGTTTTGCATCTATATTTTTAAATTAGATTGGTGTAGAGTTACCATTTCTTGTTCTTGTCTCACAAGTTTAGTGTCAAGGTTTTGTAAGCATTATAGAATGAGATGGGTATCTTTCTGGGTTTTTTTTTTTCCTTCCTCAACTTTAAGAGTTTATTTGGATTTTCAGTGTACTTTTTGTGAGGAGTTTAGGGCACAGTCTCTAAACACAAGACCACCCTCGCTTATGACACTAGCTGCAAATTTGGGAGATTCCCAAAATACTGAGACTCAATAATTTGTTAGAGATATTCATAAATCTGTGAAAATACTCAGTAAGATATTACTGAAAATTGCTCTGCTGATGGTTATGGTTTATTAAGGGCCTTTTTTTCAGCTAAAGGAAGAAACATATAGGTTGGTGTCCAGGAGGGTCAAAAACAGAGCTTCCCTTGTCCTCTCTGGTGTTGTCAGGTCACATTTCTCTCCTTCCCTCATTAAATGCAGGGCATATAAGTACTGCCAGCAGAGAAGCTCACCTAAACTTTGGTGTCCAAAATTTTTATTAAGGCTTCATCATGTAGGCATTGCTCATGTGGGTAATCTCAGTCTCCAAGTTGACCCCAAATCGCAATGACCCCAAAATCTTATTGTTGGTGTTTCTGGATTGACCAGCTACAACCCTAAAACTATATGGGTTTACCAGTTCCCTCCCTAAATCACATTGCTAAATTATCCAGTATGACTCAAGGCCCCCAGGGATTGTCTTATCACAACATTCCCAGGACTCAGGGTTGCTACTTACTAGAAGCCAAGGGCAAAGGCCAGACCTGCTCTTTGGAGAAGGCCAAATTCATCAATCACTATACCCTTTCTTGTAACCTTTTTAGTTTCCTCTTATGGTGAGTTCTTCAGTGATTCCTTGATAGCAGATTAAGTTATAGGGATTCCATTATGGAAATCTGATTCTTTTAAATTTCTCTGGTTGTCTCTTATGAGATAAAAATAACACACTTCTGATTTAACTGCCCTTGAACTATTCTGTCCTTTTTTTTTTCTTTTTAGAATAAAGGTTCTCTTCAATTTGAAGACAAATGGGATTTCATGCGTCCAATTGTTCTGAAGCTTTTACGCCAGGAATCTGTTACAAAACAGCAGTGGTTTGATCTGTTTTCGTAAGTAATTGATTCATTCTAACTTTTTGCTAACATTAAGGAAATTTTCGTGGCTATATTCAAATGGAATATTGGCACCAGATTGGACTGCTTACCTGTTTGAAGTAATTACTGGTATTGAAAGTGAAAATGTTAGTCACTAAGTCGAGTTCAACTCTTTGTGAGCTGTGGACTGTAGCCCACCAGGCTCCTCTGTCCATGGGTTTCCCAGGCAAGGATACTGGAGTGGGTTGCCATTTCCTTCTCCCGGGACCTTCCCGACCCAGGGATCCAACTTGCGTTTCCTGCCTTGGAGGCAGATTCTTGACTGTCTGAGCCACCAGGGAAGCCCATTACTGGTATTGGGGCACTCCCAGTCACTGAACCATTCCTAGGCTTCCTTGTGGCTCAGCTGGTAAAGAATCCACCTACAATGCAGGAGGCCCAGTTCAGTTCCTGGTTTGGGAAGATGCCCTGGAGAAGGGAAAGGCTACCCACTCCAGTATTCTGACCTGCGGAATTCCATGGACTGTATAGTCCATGGGGTCGCAAAGAGTCAGACTTTCTAAGTGACTTTCATTAATTAATATTTCATTGTATTTATGAATCACAACGTCTTTATTCATTCATCTGTCAGTGGACATCTGGGTTGCTTCTGTTTCCTGGCTAATGTAAATAGTGCTGCTTTGAAGGTTGGGGTACATGTGTCTTTGTGAATTACTGTTTTTTCAAGGTATATACCCAGAGTGGGGTGGCTGGGTCATTTGGTGGTGGTTTTATTCCTAGATTTTAAAGGAATCTCCATACTGTTTTTCATCGTGGTTATATCAATTTATATTCCCACAAACAGTGTAAGAGGGTTTCCTTCTCTTCACATCCTCTCCAGCATTTACTCTTTGTAGATTTTTTTAATGGCCGTTCTGACTTGTATGAGATGGTGCCTCATTATAGTTTAATTTGCATTTCTCTAATAATGAGAGATTTTGAGTATCTTTTCATGTATTTGTTGGCTATCTGTGTGTCGTCTTTGGAGAAATGTCTGTTTCGATCTTTCACCCATTTTTTTTTATTAGGTTGTTTGTTTTTCTGATATTGGCTAATGAACTACTTGTATATTTTGGGGATTAAGCTTTTGACAGTTGCTTCTTTTTTGATTATTTTCTCCCATTCTGAGGGTTGTCTTTTCATCTTGTTTAAAGTTTCCTTTGCTGTGCAAAAGCTTTTAAATTTAATTAGGTCCCATTTCTTTATTTTTGTTTTTATTTTCGTTACTCTAGGAGGTGGGTCCAAGAGGATCTTGCTGGGATTTATGTCAAAGAGTGTTTTGCCTGTATCTTCCTCTTAAGAGTTTTATAGTTTCTGGCCTTACATTTAAGTCTTTAATTTGTCTTGAGTTTATTTTTGTGTATGGTATTAGGAAGTGTTCTAATTTCATTCTTTTATGCATAGCTGTCCAGTTTTCCCAGCACTGCTTATTGAAATGGTTGTCTTCTCCATTGCCCTCTTTGTCAAAGATAAGGCATCCGTAGATGTGTGGGTTTATCTCTGGGCTTTCTATCTTGTTCCATTGGTCTATATTTCTGTCTTTGTGCCAGTACCATACTGTCTTGATTATTGCAGCTTTGTAGCATAGTCTGAAGTCAGGAAGGTTGATTTCTTCCAGTTTCATTTTTCTTTCTCAAGATTGCGTTGGCTATTTGGGGTCTTTGGTATTTCCATACAAATTGTAAAGTTTTTTGTTCTAGTTCTGTAAAAAATGCCATTGGTAATTTGATAGGGATTGCACTGAATCTGTAGATTGCTTTAGGCAGTATAGTAATTTTTACAATATTGATTCATCCAGTCCAACTTTGTGTCCTCTTTTATTTGTTTCATCAGTGTTCTATAGTTTTCTACATACCAGTCTTTTGTGTCTTTAGATATGTTTACTCCTAGGTATTTTATTCTTTTTGTTTCAGTGGTGAGTAGGATTGTTCCCTGCATTTCTCTTTCTGATTTTTCACTGTTAGTGTGTAGGAATGCAAGGGATTTCTGTGTATTGATTTTGTATCCTGTGACTTTACTAAATTCACCGATGAGCTCGAGTAATTTTCTGAGGGTATCTTTAGGGTTTTCTATGTATAGTATCATGTCATCTGCAGACAGTGAGAGTTTTAGGACTTGTTTTACACTCTTGATTCCTTTTATTTCTTTTTCTTCTCTGACTTCCATGGCTAGGACTTCCAAAACTGTTGAAATAATAGTGGCGAGTGTTATCTTTTTCCTAATCTTACAGGAAATGCTTTCAGTTTTTCACCATTAAGAAAAATGTTTGTTGTGGGTTTGTCATATATGACCTATGTTGATAGGTTCCTTCTATGCCCATTTTCCAGAGAGGTTGTCTTCATAAATTGGTGCTGAATTTTTTCAAAAGCCTTTTCTGCATCTATTGAGATTATCATATGATTTTTATCTTTTACTTTGTTAATGTGGTGTAACACCAAAAAAAGATGTCCTTTTCATCATAGGGGGCTGGAATGCAAAAGTAGGACGTCAAGAGATACCTGAAGTAACAGTCAAGTTTGGCCATGGAGTACAAAATGAAGCAGGGCAGAGGTTAACACTTCTGCCAAGAGAACACCCTGGTCATAGTATACACCCTCTTCCAACAACACAAGAGACACCTCTACATGTGGACGTCACCAGATGGTAAATACTGGAATCCAATGAATTATATTCTTTGTAACCAAAGATGGAGAAACTCTATACAGTCAGCAGAAACAAGACCTGGAGCTGACTGTGGCTCAGAGCATCACCTCCTTATTGCAAAATTTAGACTTAAATTGAAAGTAGGGGAAACCATTAGGCCATTCAGGTATGACCTAAATCAAATCCCTTATGCTTATACAGTGGAAGTGACAAATAGATTCAAGGGATTAGATGTGATAAATGCCTGAAGAACCATGGACAGAGGTGTGTGACATTGTACAGGAGTTAGTGATCAAAACCATCCTCAAGAAAAAGAAATGCAGCAAGGCAAAATGGTTGTCTGAGGAGGCCTTACAAATAGCTGAGAAAAGAAGAAAAGAGAAAGGCAAAGGAGAAAAGGTAAGATACACCCATGTGAATGCAGAGTTCCAAAGAATAGCAAGGAGAGATAAGATGCCTTCTTAGGTGAACAATGCAAGGAAATAGAGGAAATCAATGGGAATAAGAGGAAGAATGGGAAAGACTAGTGATCTCTTCAAGAAAATTAGAGTTACCAAGGGAACATTTCATGCAAAGATGGGCACAGTAAAGGACAGAAACAGTGAGGCCCTAACAGAAGCAGAAAAGATTAAGAAGAGGTGGCAAGAATACACAGAAGAACTATACAAAAAGGCCCTGGATAACCACAATGGTGTAATCACTCCCCTAGAGCTAGACATCCTGGAGTGTGAAGGCAAGTGGTGCTTCAGAAGCATTACTCTGAACAAAGCTAGTGAAGGTGATGAAATTCCAGCTGAGCTATTTCAAATCCTAAAAGATGATACTGTTAAAGTGCTGCACTGAATATGCCAGAAAATTTGGAAAACTCAGCAGTGTCCATGGGACTGATAAAGGTTAGTTTTCATTCCAATCCCAAAGAAAGGTAATGCCAAAGAATGTTCAGACTACTGCATACTAGCGCTCATTTCACATGCTAGCAAGGTAATGTGCAAAATCCTTCAAGCTAGGCTTTAACAGTACATGAACTGAGAACTTGCAGATGTGCAAGCTGCATTTAGAAAAGGCAGAGGAACCAGAGATCAAATTGCCAACATCCACTGGATCATAGAAAAAGCAAGGGAATTCCAGAAAAACATCTACTCTCTGCTTCATTGACTATGCTAAAGCCTTTGTGTAGATCACAACAGACTGTGAAAAATTCTGAAAGAGGTGGGAATACCAGACCACCTAACCTGCCTCCTGAGAAACCTGTATGCAGGCCAAGAAGCAGCAGTTAGAACTGGACATGAACAATGGACTGGTTCAAAATTGGGAAATGAGTACTTCAGTGTATATTGTCACCCTGATTATTTAACTTATATGTAGAGTACATCATGTGAACTGTTGGGCTGGATGAATCACAAACTGGAATCAAGACTGCCAGGAAAAAGATCAGTAACCTCACATATGCAGATGACATCACCCTAATGGCAGAAAGTGAAGAGGAACTAAAGAGCCTCTTGATGAAGGTGAAAGAGGAGAGTGAAAAAGCTGGCTTAAAACTCAACATTCAGAAAACTAAGATCATGGCATTTGGTCCCATCACTTCATGACAGATAGATGGGATAAAATATGGAAATAGTGACAGACTTTATTTTCTTGGGCTCCAAAATCACTGTGTACAGTGACTCTAGCCATAAAATTAAAAGATGCTTGGTCCTTGAAAGAAATGTTGTGACAAACTTAGATAGCGTATTAAAGAGCAGAGACATTACTTTGGCAACAAAGGTCTGTATAGTCAAAGGTATGGTTTTTCCTATAGTTATGTATGAATGTGAGAGTAGGATCATAAAGAATGCTGAGTGTGGAAGAATTGATGCTTTCAAACTGTGGTGCTGGAAGAAGACTCTTGGGAGTCCCTTGGACAACAAGGAGATCCAACTAGTCATTCCTAAAGGAAGATTCATTGGAAGGACTGATGCTGAAGCTCCAATACATTGGCCTCCTAATGCAAAGAGCTGACTCATTGGGAAAAAACCCTGATGCTGGGAAAGATTGAGAGCAGGAAAAGGGGATGACAGAGGATGAGATGGTTTAATGGCATCACTGACTCAATGGACATGCACTCATGTCCACTCCGGACACTCTGGAAGATAGTGAAGGACAGGGAAGCCTGGCATGCTGCAGTCCATTTGGTCACAAACAGTTGGACATGATTGAGAGACTGAACAACAACAGATCACATTAATTTATGTATATTGAGGACTCCTTGCATGCTTGGGATAAATCCCACTTGATCATGGTGTATGATCGTTTTAACATGTTATTGGATTTGTTTGTTAGTGTTTTGTTGAGGATATTTGCATATGTACATCAGTGATACTGGCCCGTAATATTGTGTGTGTTGTAGACTAAAAAAAAAAATACCAGCAACCTGACCATTGAGAATTAGGTTTTGTTCGGTGGGCATGTTAGGATGGTGGGAGTCATCATCTCAAGTGACCCCAAGAGAGTTGACTCAGAGGAGGCAGGGGAGGAGCCAGGCTGTATATAAGTTTGCAGCAAGGGGCAGGTAATCTGAATATTAAAAGATTACTGTTAATTAAGAGAAAACTAAATTTATCACATGAAGAGATTTAGCGATCTTCTATGTATGGGAAAATACAAGCGTCTGGGCTTGCTGAAATCATTTCTTCCATAAGCATCTAGATATTTGGGGCCAATCCTGCTTCCTTTATCGTTCACATACTAATTCCTTGTTTATGGTAAGAAATAGCATATGTGATGGATGGCTGCCTCTCCCATTCCCCCAGCTCCTTAGTGCTCACAGGGGAGGAAGTAGCTGATGGCTTCCAAATAGCTGGCTTTGTTTCACTTGGGCTCAGAAATCTGTATTTGGGAAAGGCTTGTGTACTGGTAGAGAGTAGAACAGGAAACGTTTCATATCACTCTGTGTGTGTGTGTGTGTGTGTGTGTGTATAAGGTATCTTTGTCTGGTTTTGGTATCAAGGTGATGGTGGCCTTGTAGAATGAGTTTGGGAGTGTTTCTCCCCCTGCAGTGTTTTGGAAGAGTTTTAGAAAGATAGTTGTTATTTATTCTCTAAACATTTGATGGGATTCACCTGTGAAGCCATCTAGCCCTGGACTTTTGCTTTTTGGGAAGTTTTTTGCTCACAGATTTGATTTCAGTGCTGTACCTATTTTCAGTTGGTCTGTACATATTTTCAATTTCTTCTTGATTAAGTCTTAGAAGGATATACTTTTTTAAGAGGTTGTCCATTTTATTGGTATATATAGTTGCTCATAGTAGTCTCTTAATGATCCTTTTTATTTCTGCATTGTGTGTTGTAACATCTCCTATTTCTCATTTCTAATTTTATTGATTTGAGTCTTCTCCCTTTTTTTCCTTGAGGAGGCTGGCTAACGGTTTGTCAATTTTGTTTATCTTTTCAAAGAAGAAGGTTTTGGTTTTATTGATCTTTGCTATTGTTTTCTTCAAAGGCATAAATTTACCTAGTTAAAATTAATTCCTCCTAACCATGACATTTATCCTAGAAAAACAGCTGTCTTTCCCCCTCAGTTTCTGTTGTTTGTTGTATTGTTTAGTCACTAAGTTGTGTCTGACTCTTTGGGGACCCCATGGACTATTGCCCCTTAGGCAAAAACTTTGGAGTGGGTTGCCATTTCTTTCTCCAGGACATCTTACCTACCCAGGGATGGAACCCGCATCTCCTGCATTGGCAGGTGGATTCTTTACCACTGAGCCACCAGGGAAGCCCTGGACACTTTTTATATGCCTGAGGCATCAATTCAAGCAAAGCACAACTATGGCCATAAAGTTCAACTTGACCTGAAAATTTTTCAGGGTTGAAGTAGTGTCTTGATGGTCAAGGTACATATGAAAAGAAATACAGCTTCAGAGGACCCACATGGTACCCCTGGAAAGAAAGATTTTGCATTTCTGGGTACTCCAGGCAAGATATAAATTAGATATTGGATTGGCCAAAAATTTCCTCAGTTTTTAAAGTAAAAATTGTCATTCAGTCACTTAGTCATATCCAACTCTTTGCGACCCTATGGACTATAGTACGCTAAATTTCCCTGTCCTTCGCCATCTCCCAGAGCTTGCTCAAACTCATGTCCATTGAGTCAGTGATTCCATCCAACCATTTTGTCCTCTGTCATCCCCTTCTCCTGCCTTTAGTCTTTCCCAGCATCAGGGTCTTTTCAAATGAGTCAGCTCTTCGCATCACGTGGCCAAAGTATTGGAGCTTCAGCTTCAACATCAGTCCTTCCAGTGAATATTCAGGACTGATTTCCATTAGGATTGACTGGTTGGATCTCCTTGCATTCCAAGGGACTCTCAAGGGTCTTCTCCAACACCTCAATTCAAAAGCATCAATTATCTTCAGTGCTCAGCCTTCTTTATGGTCCAGCTCTCACAACCATACATGACTATTGGAAAAAACCATAGCTTTGATTCAGTGGACCTTTGTTGGCCAAGTAATGTCTCTGCTTTTTAATACACTGTCTAGGTTTGTCATAGCTTTTCTTTCAAGGAGCAAGCGTCATTAAACTTCATGGCTGCAGTCATCATCTGCAGTGATTTTGGAGCCCAAGAAAATAAAGCCTGTCACTGTTTCCATTTTTTCCCCATCTATTTGCCGTGAAGTGATGGGACCAGATGCCATGATCTTAGTTATTTGAATGTTGAATTTTAAGCCAGGTTTTCTCACTCTCCTCTTTCACTTTATCAAGAGGCTCTTTAGTTCCTCTTCACTTTCTGCCATAAGAGTGATATCATCTGCATATCTGAGGTTACTGATATTTCTTCCAGCAGTCTTGATTCCAGCTTGTGCTTCATCAGCCCAGCATTTTGCATGATGTACTCTGCATATAAATTAAATAAGCAGGGTGAGAATATACAGCCTTGAAGTACCGTTTTCCAGTTTTGAACCAGTTCATTGTCCCATGTCCAGTTCTAACTGTTGTTGCTCCTTGATCTGCATACAGATTTCTCAGGAAGCAGGTAAGGTGGTCTGGTATTCCCATCTCTTGAAGAATTTTCCACAGTTTGTTGTGATCCACACAGTCAAAAGCTTTAGTGTATCAATGAAGCAGAAAGTATATGTTTTTCCGGAATTCTCTTTCTTTTTCTATGATCTGATAAATGTTGGCAATTTGATCTCTGGTTCCTCTGCCTTTTCTAAATCCAGCTTGAAACAGTCAAAAGCTTTAGTGTATCAATGAAGCAGAAAGTATATGTTTTTCCAGAATTCTCTTTCTTTTTCTATGATCTGATAAATGTTGGCAATTTGATCTCTGGTTGCTCTGCCTTTTCTAAATCCAGCTTGAACATCTGCAAGTTCAGTCACAGCACTTTCTCCATATAATGCACAAGTCATTTTTTTCATTTCAGTTGTGTTTTTAACTTTCTTAAAATGTTAAAGCATGGTATCCTGAAAATGTAGCTTTTTCCTTCCATCTTCAATATTAAGATGGGTACACGAAAATTCACCAGTTTTGATGAATTTTTTAAAAAATCTGTGCTGAAATGACAGCTGTCACAAATTGTTTCAAATGAAGTTAAAGACAACTAAGCACTACTGAAGCCATCTTACAGAAAAAATGGAACGAATCTTTTGGCCAACTCGATAGTGTAAGCTAACAGGTCCCTCAGTATGTCATCCCACGGGGCCATTCACTTTAGCATTCTAAGTTTAGTCCATTTAATTTAGTTCATGACTTGTTTTCAGGTGGACTGCCTGAAGGCAATTAGTTCCAGTCAGTTTCTTTATCCATGACACCATCTCATTGGCTTCATAGTGTGAATGTCGATTAGAGGTGTTCATTGTGAAAGGTGTAGGAATTGGGGCTGCTTCCTGCTGTCTCAGAGCACTGGTAGGTGTGATTGAAGCGTGGCATTCAGTTTGAATTGAAAGGACTCAACAGTGTGGGAAGCCAACTGCCAGAGTTTTCCTTCAGGAAGAAGGGAAAACTTTCAAGAATACTTATGAAAAACAAACGTCAGTGTCCTCCTCTCTGTACTTTACCAGGTGCTGTGTTTTATTTTTTCCTCCCTTGTAGAATCTGTGTGTCCCATTCAGTAATGACTTTTCATTTTTCTCCCAATCACCCAGACCTGGAGGATGAACAGAAACATTTTTACAAAAAAAAATCATTTTTATACAACTTAACTAGAAAGACGTGTGATTTGGGATTAGTCTGGATGAATTCAAAAATTTTCAAAATAGGTTTATGTCACCTCCTACACCTTTTTTGTCCTGGTTATTTTCCTAATGCAGTGTGTGTGTTATGCTGGCTGAGTCACTTCAGTTGTATCCAGATTCTTTGCAATTCGATGACTGAAGCCTGCCAGGTTTCTCTGTCCATGGGATTCTCTAGGCAAGAATACTGGAGTGGGTTGCCATTTCCTTCTCCAGGGGATCTTCCTGACCCAGGGATCAAACCCAGGTCTCTTAGATCTCCTGCATTGGCAAGTGGGTTCTTTACCACTAGTGCCACCTGGGAAAAGATCAGTTCCTTTCTAGAGATAGCTGTGTTTAATAATGAAGCTGCATTAATAAGTGTGTGTGTGCAAGGAAGGGTAAGGTGAATGTGAGGGTAATAAAATCAGGTTATTAATTCATTCTTGAAAGCTGCAGCTAATCCAGAAAACTGGATACAAGTCCATAGCAATCAGACTTCCCTGAAAGGGAATCGTGACTCTAGTCTGTAACAAGCGAGTAGAGTGCATTCTCCCAACTTATAACTTTTGGCAGTAGTCATAAGTTAGGAATGTACTTTATTAGGCCTGTATAACTGACAGCTTGATGGAGATGGCCCTGTCAGAGAATGAGCCCTTTCCTATGGGCATCTTCAAGTGATTCAGATGGTCCAGCCAGAATCCATGATGTTTTCAATTTATGGCTTCAGAGAGGGTGTCTTAAATCTTCTACAGTCCTTAAGTCAAAGTCCTATTCACTGAGCATATGCTTGTTTTAGTTCAGCACAGCTTGTGTTGAGGTTTAAATAGCCAGTATCAGACTATTGTCAGTTTTTAGCTTAGAGTCAGATCCACGTAGTTAGGATTTGTGAATTCAGGATTCCGAAAAAGCCAGTGACTTTTCTTCAGCAGTGGCCAAGCCAAGATGTGGCAGAGCAGATAGTTATGTTCTAAGTGCAAGTGACAACCAAGACTTTTCTAATGCCTTTTCATTTTCTCAGTCTCAGAGTTCAAATTAATCACTCAAAAATAATGCATATTATGCTGGAAAATCATCAGACTTTCAGGATTAGATATCTGACTTCACAAGAGCTCAGTAGCAACCAAAAACTGCTTTTTAAAACTCCAAAGGTATATTTCTGTTTGGAAATTTCCTTTGTTTACATGTTGTCTCCCTTTTCTCTGAGATGGCAATAAATACAAATAATACTGGTTTGGCCAGAAGTTTGTTCGGTTTTTCTGTAAGGTGACTCTAGTAATGCTTATTTAGTTGTCTTTAATGTCATTTGAAACAATTTTGTTAAGATTGTATTCTAACAGCTGTCATTATCAGTGTGCATTTTAAAACACACTTATCAAAATTGATGAATTTTTGTATATCCATTTTATTATTGAAGAAGAAAGAAAAAATCAACATTTTCGGCATATTGTGCTTTATTATTTCAAGAAAAGTAAAAACACAACTGAAACCCTAAAAAAGATTTGTGTATTGAGAAGGTGCTGTGACTTATCCAACATGTCAGAAGTGGCTGGCAAAGTTTCATGCTGGAGATTACTCACTGGATGATGGTCCATGCTTGGGTAGGCCCATTGAAGTTGATAGTACTCAAATCAAGACATTAATTGAGAACAGACATGCTGTATGATGACAGAGATAGCTGGCATACTCAGAATACCCAAATGAAACATTGAAAATCATTTGCACCAGCTTGGTTTATGTTAATGACTTTGATATTTGGGTTCCACATAAGTTAAGCAAAAAAAACCCTTTTTCTTTTTTTTTTTTTTTCTACCTTGTTTCCACATGCAATTCTCTACTTAAATGTAACAAAAATGTTCCATTTTTAAAACAAACTGTGATGGGCAATGAAAAGTAAATAGTGTACAATAATGTGGAATGGAAGAGATCTTGGGGCAAAAGAAATAAACCATCACCAACCACACCAAAGGCAGATCTTCATCCAAGAAGGTGATTTTGTATATATGGAGAGATTGGAAGGGAGTCCTCTATTATGAGCTCCTTGAGGAAAACCAAATGATTTAATTCTAACAGGTATTGCTCCCATGAGACTAAAAAGCAGCACTTTAAAAAACGCATTCAGAATTAGTCAACAGAAAACTAATAATCTTCCATCAGGATAATGCAAGATGGCATGCTTGATGACTGAACAAAAGTTGCTACAGCTTGGCTGAAAAGTTCTGATTCATCTGCCGTATTCATCAGACATTGCACCTGTGGATGTCCATTTATTTTGTTGTTTTTGTTTTGTTTTCTGCTGTGCCACCTAGCTTGGGGGATCTTAGTTTCCTGACCAGGGATTGAACCCTGGCCCTCTGCAGTTAATGTGAAATCCTAACAAGTAGACTGCCAGGAAATGCCGTGTTTTGGTCTTTACAAAATTCTCTTAATGGAAAATATTTCAATTCTCTGTAAGACTGTAAAAGGCACCTGCAGCAGTTCTTTGCTCAAAAGATAAAAAGCTTTGGGAAGATGGAGTTATGAAGTTGCCTGAAAAGGGGCAGAAGGTAGTGAAACAAAACAGTGAATACAATATTCAATCAAGTTCTTGGTAAAAATAAAAATTTCATCTTTTATTTTTACTTAAAAAACTGAAGAAACTTTTTGTCCAATCTAATAGTATCCATTATGGAGATTTATTTATTCTGTTTCTTATACTCAAACAGTTTAATTTTCTATTCCACTCACCAGCAGTGTAAAGCAAGGAAGGTATGTCTCATATAACTTTTTGTTTTGCAACTTTTCCTGATTGATATGATCCATCTAAGCATTTATGAGAGTGCAAGCATATAATACTTTATATTTTTATTTTTCATACCTCCAGATGCAATAGCCACAAAATACAAAGGCATCTTTTAAACTTTCCCTGTCTCTTTTTTCTTACTGCATATTTATTCAAACTCCTAGTGATAAATTTAACATTTACAATATTAGCATTGCAGTTGTTGGAAGTTCCTGACTGGAAAGTAGGAGGCATGGAGGGGTTGCTGAAGCAGCAGTAGTTAGGCTGAAGAAACAGCTGAAATAGTTTCCTTTCCTTTTGTTAACTAAAGCTTTCTCCAGCCCTGAGACCTAATATAACTTTTAATTCCTCATGCTTGGGGGAGAGACCAACACAAGCATTTAACAATTTTGGTCCAGCCAGAGCTTACCTCTGTGAACTTTGGGCCTTTTCTCCTGCAGTTCAGAGGTGAGAACATAAACCAGAGGTATCACCTGTACTGTGCTTTTTCTCTTCTTACTTCAGTCATCATGGCCAAAGCAGATTGAAGATTGAATGAGCCAACTCTCTTAGAGTTAGGCTGTCATTTTCAAATTTCGTAGGTAACTTTTATCTCTCTCAACAGATAGCAACTCAGCTGCTGATTCATCATGGGTGATAGCCATGCAAGTAGCAAAGTTTCATCATCCTACCACTTCATCCTTCCTTTTCTCAAACAGTGCTTTCACCATATTTAATGAATCCCACTTCTGACATCAGCCCTGTCAGTGGTCTTTAAGACCACTCCCAGGTCCAGTGATTATTAGGAAGACTCATAGGACTCAGCGTATAGTTGTGTTCATGGCTGTCATTATACAGTAAAGGGTACAAAGCAAAGTGCAGCAAAGGTGCCTTTGGTAAAGGGCAGGAGAAACCAGGTGCAAGTTTCCAGGCATCTTCTTCCAGTGGAACATACCCACGTAATTCCTGTAGCAACTAATTGTGACAGCACATATGAAATGCTGTCTACCAGGGCAGCTTCTTAAAGATTCAGTGCCCAGGGCTTTTAATAGAGATGGTTACAAAGGCAGGTTCTGCCTAAGGTGAACCAAATTCTAGACTCCTAGACCAAAAGCAAGTGTTTGACCAAAATAAAATTTTTATGTAGCAGTTTAGGCACAGTGAGTGATTTTTATCAGGAAATGGTAAAAGCTCTTGCAAAACTCAAGTCCTGCCAGTCAAGAACTAATCTTGCAACCGTGTCTTCCTAAGGATAGTAGTTTCACACCTGGTATGACTTGTGTGTGTGTGTGTGTGTGTGTGCACTCACTAGTAAAATACTGTATCAGTGAGTTGTAGGTGCGTGACTGAATAATCTATACACATTAAGCTGTTCTCTTTTTTTTTTTCTTTCCCTCATGAGCAAATAGTCTAATCTTAAATAACATAGAACTTGTTGCATTATATTAACTTATATCCATGATTTGGCCTTTTGAGAAGTTAGAATTTAGTAAGAAGCATCTGAGACATTTTAAAAACTTCATAGCATTCCTGTATATGTGTATTTTTCTTAAATTATTTAATCAAATGTATTTTATGAACAATATATTGAATGTGGTGGGGTTTTCTATTTTGTTTTGTTTTTGCCACTTTGTTTGATAATATGATTTATCATGTAGAATAATGCTTGGTCTCTGAGCACTTCTGACTGGGAAAGTTAGCATGGTGTAGTGGTGTTTCCTGCTTAAACTATACATCTCAGCAGAAATAGTACTTGCTATAGTTAGTGACCTTAGCACATTGTTTTTATTTATTTATTTATTTATTTTTTTTTTTGAACAGTATACGCCTTTATTAGATGAGCTAAGACAGGAGGGAAGAGGGTTTATTTGCCTTTCTGGGCCTTGATCTTCCTCAGATAGAACTCGAGCTCTTTTCCCTCTAGCACATAGCCGTCTGCTCGGCCACACTGGCCTGGTCTTGAAGCGATGCATGCAAGAAGCTTGCCCTGCTGGAACTGCTCCTCTAGAAGACTGCTGATTTTCGCATTCTTTTTCCTCTCATCATATTTCTTCTGAATTTTCTTTGATCGTTTCTTTTTTAAAATCTCTCCCTCCTCAGGAGTCAGCTTGGGCCCTTCTTGCGGCCCAGGGGCAGTGCCTAGCGGGACTCGTACCACTGTCGGTACGGTGTGCTGTCAATGAGCACAGTGCAGTTCTTCACCAGGGTCTTGGTACGGACCAGTTCGTTGTTGGATGCATTATAGACAACATCGATTATTCTTGTCCTGCGTGTACAACACTCCAAGCCCCAGGAGAAGTTCCCCACGTCCAGCCTCAAGGCCCGGTACTTCTTGTTGCCTCCCCGCACATGGACTGTGTGTATGCAGCAGGGGCCAATCTTTGTGTTGGCAGCGGGCGTCCCAGCTCACGCTTCCGCTTCTTGTGGTAGGGCTTTCTCTTGCCCCCGGTCTTACGGCGCTTGTGCCAGTTGTTGCCCCCGGTCTTACGGCGCTTGTGCCAGTTGTCCCGAGAGATGCCCATCGCTCGGCGCTGGCTGGAAAGAGCAGCACATTGTTTTTAAAAACCCTTGGTATCCTTGGAGTTATCCAAGGCTGCTCAATATGTGTAATCCTTTTAGGTTAAAAGATTCTTGTAGGGGACTTCGCTGGTGGTCCAGCAGCTAAAACTCAGCGCTCCCAATGCAGGGAGCCTGGGCTGATCCCTGGTCAGGGAACTAGATCCTGCAAGCCACAACTAAAGATCACGCATGCTGCAAGGAAGATCGAAGGTCCCACATGCCATGACTAAGACCCTTTGCAGCCTCACAAATAAATAAATATTAAAAAAAAAAAAATTCCTCTATATCTTACCATGTCATCACCAACTGTAAGACCTACATTAGTTAAAACCTTTCCAAACTTTAGCCTATTTAGCCTTGTTAGTTAATAACCTTTAGGTTACTTATATCTTTCTAAATCTGAGGTACTAAAATAATATATTTGTATTGGACTGTATTGACTGTTTTCTCTCCTTTTCTCATAACTTGAATCATTTTTCAGTAGAGGTGCTTATTGGCATTCTGGGTGGTTATCAAAGATTGTTCTGCATATTGTGACATGTTTACCACCTCTGGCCTTCACCCTCACAAACTCTAGTACTTTTTGTGTACCCTTCTCCCCACCCCTCATTTATTGGAGCAAAAAAAAAGCTCTTATTTCCAAGCGTCTGAGGGTACAGTACCATCCTCAGTTGAGAGCTGCTGCTTTAGATATATATTGTTTGGTTTGACTCCGGTTTATGACATTGAGGCCAAAATTGAAAAATAACTTACTTTTAATTTGTGAGACTTTATTTTTAATATTTTTTTAAAAATTCATCTTTAAATAATTTTGAAATGTTTTTCTTGTTCCTAAGTTGGTTTTTATGACACCACTTTTTCCTGTCTTTCCTCCTGTCTCTTGTCTGCCTCATCTCAGCCATGTTAGCTGATTCATCCCTTTTGTGCCTCTTGAATGTTGGTTTTCTCCAGAGTTCTGCTTTTTCTTATTCTTTTACCTGAGTTCTCATATCCATATAAGCAATCCAGATCATCTTCAAAGTTGAACTTCCATATCCGTGTGGCCTGTTATTTCCTGCATATGTCTGTCCCTTAAGTTCTATAAGTACTCCAGATATAGAATGATGAAAATCTGTCATTTGTAGTCTGAAATAAAGAACCTGGAAGTTTCTGTCAACCTCCTGTTTTTTCTGTTTACTCCTTCATATCCATCTGATTACTAGATTTCATAGATTTTTATTATCTCTTGACTTTCTTTCCATCCCATTTGTCTTTTCCCCCCACTATCTTGCCTAAATGATTACAGTAGTCCCCTGCCTTCTTTGTTGTTTCTATTAGTTATCTACTGCCACAAAACAAATTACCCTGAAGTGTAGCAGCGTAAAATAACAAACAAACATTTATTATCCCACAGTTTCTGAGGGTCAGGAATCTGATTGCAGCCTAATTGAGTTACTCTAACTCAGGATCTCTTACGAGGTTGCAGTCAAGCTCCAGGAAAAGATCTAGGCCTATGTTCAGCTAGGAATGGATGATCTTCTTCAAAGCTTACCCACATGAGTATTGTCAGGCCTCAGTTCTTCACTAGCTGCTCAGTTTCTCACTGTGTGGAGCCCTCCATAGAGCTGTTTACTGTTGGGCAGCTTGCTTTCCCCAGAGCAGGAGTGTTCCTAAGACAGAAGTCATGGTGGTTTTTTCTTGGCCGTACTGGGTCTTCATTGCTGCTCGGTGTTTTTCTCTAGCTGCAGCGAGCGGGCTTTTCATTGTGGTGGCTTCTCTTTTAGTGGCGCATGGGCGCCGAGGCACTTGGGCTTCCGTAGTTGTGGCTCTTGGGCTCCAGAGCAGGGGCTCAGTACTTGTGGCGCACTGGCTTAGTTGCTTCGTGTCATGTGGAATCTTCCTGGACAGGGATCAAACCGGTGTCTTCTGCATTGTAGGGCAGATTCTTAACCGCTGAACCACCAGGGAAGCCCATTTTATAAATCTTGGAAATTACAAACCATCATCTCTCTCTCTCTCGCTCACTGTCTTTTAATTATAGCTGATCTACAATGTTGTGCTAGTTTCAGATGTATAGCACGGCGAATCATTTATATGTATACATATATCCACTCTTTTTTTTTTCTCCTTACAGTTCTTTTCCCATACAGGCAATTACAGAATATTGAGTAGAATTCCCTGTACTACACAGCAGGTTCTTTAGACCATCATATCTTTTGTATGCTATTGATCACACAGACAAATGCTTGTACACTGTTGGATGGAACTTATACATGGGTACAGATACCAACCAGGAGACAGGGAGCATTGGGGGCCATCCTCAAGACTGTACCAAGGAGTAAGTAGATGATGCAAGGTTTAGAAGATAGGTCAAAAAACATTCTAGTTTGTATCACTAGAGAGAAGTTAAATGAGAGAGACAACTTTGAAAATGAAATAGTCAAGATAAAGAAGAGATCTTTATAATAAAAAGTAAAAGTTTTTTAATTTAAAAATACCAAATTAGTAGAAAAAATCAAAGAGTTCTCTTTGAATGTAGACCAGAGTATGGAAAATTAAATAAAAATGAAGAAATACGAGAATGTCTTTAGAATTTGGCTAACTTATACTTAAAAGAGAAGGAGAAGGAAAGAGAAGAAAATGGCAGCCCACTCCAGTATTCTGGCCCGGGAAATTCCATGGACACAGGATCCTGGCAGGCTACAGTCCATGGGATCGCAAGAGTCAGACACTACTTAGCAACTAAGCCACCACATAATTAAAAGAGGTTCCAGGAGGGGAGGACAGAGATAGTAGAGGAGAGGATATAGTCCCAAAGGATAAGAAGAAAACTTCCTGGGGCTGAAATCTTGTATCTCCCCACCTAGCCCTGCAGATCTTCCTCCTCTTCTTATTTTTCTTCTCCTGTTTCTTCTCCTGTCTTTGTGACTGTTTTATATGTATAAGTGTGTATGTATGTACACACACACACACACACACACTCACACACACACACATTTACACAGCTTTCCAGGGCGGTGTTAGTTTCTGCTGTCCAGCGAAGTGCATCAGCCACACGTATGCAAACATCCCCTCTTGTTTGGTTTCCTTCCCATTTAGGTCACCTCAGAGCATTGCATAGAGTTTTCTGTGCTGTACAGTTGGTTCTCATTAGTTATTTATTTTATAAGTAGTGTAAATATTGCCAATCCCAATCTCCCAATTCATCCCACTCCCCATCTTCATATTGAAAATGCTAAAAAAAAATCATGCCTACACATGCCTTTAATTTCAGAATTCCAAGGATAAAGAAAATAATCTAATTCTTAGAAATAAAACAGTTAACCTCTCAAGCAAAACAGACTGTCTATGCACTTTGTTGGCCAAATTGAAAGCAGGAGGTTGACACATTTTTCTTTAAATATTTAAAGGGAAATTATTTTTAACTTAGTGTTCTTTACCTAGTTGAATTTTCAGTCATGTTCAAGGCAAGATGAACATATTTTCAGACAGCTAAGTATTTGGAAGATTTAAGGATTCTGCAGAAATGGAACCCTTTTCTCCACTATTATCAACACTGGCCATAAAAGAAACTGGGCTTTACTACACTAAACTGAAGAAGGTGCTCTTGAACTAGGAATCCTGACCATGAAAGTGAAAGTTGCTCAGTTTTGTCCGACTCTTTGCGACCCCATGGACAATACAGTCCATGGAATTCTTCAGGCCAGAATACTGGAGCGTGTAGCCTTTCCCTTCTCCAGAGGATCTTCCCAACCCAGGGATCGAACCTAGGTCTCCTGCATTGCAGGCGGATTCTTTACCAGCTGAGCCACAAGGAAAGCCCAAGAATACTAGAGTGGGTAGGCTATCCCTTCTCCAGCGGATCTTCCTGACCCAGGAATCAAACCGGGGTCTCCTGCACTGCAGGTGGATTCTTTACCAGCTGAGCCAGAAAGGAAGCCCAAGAATATTGGAGTGGGTAGCCTATCCCTTCTCCAGCAGATCTTCCCAACCCAGGAATCAACTGGGGTCTCCTGTGTTGCAGATGGATTCTTTACCAACTGAGCCATCAGGGAGGCCCTGACCATGAAATGAATGTAAATAGAAAAAAGCAGACATTACCTATCCAAAACTATTTTAAAAAGTACATAAATTATAACATTTTATGTGATAAAAATTGTCCCACAGAAACCAGCTATGAAGTAGAATACAAATACAGCTCTTCAGACTGAGTTCTTTGTTCTGACACAACCATGTGGGGTTATAAAACAAACTTGAACTGAAAATTTAAGAGCTGAGGAGAGAAATCAACAAAAGTTGAGGAAATAATGAAATGAAAATTGAACTCAGAAAACAAATAGAACAAGACAGAATCATATCAAAAATCAGTCATCTTAGTAGATGGAGAAAAGACATAGGATCTTTCCAAAATGAAATATAAAAAATGAAAATATTATGTAAACTGGTAGAGATCATCTGTAAGTCTCTTAGCAGCTATATCCCAGTAATAGTATGTTGGAAGCATTCTATTTAAAATTGGGAATAAGACAAAGTATCTGTTTGCACACCTCATTTCAGTTTCCAGTAGGTTTAGTAATTTGTTGCCTTAGAATTACAGGTAGTATACTTACATTGTATATGTGGTTATGTCTCACTTTTTATCCCCAGTCCTACATATTTTTCTTCCATATGGATATTAAGGAGTTGATCCATTTTATAGGTCTTTTCAAATAATCAAGCTATAAAAATTACTTTGATATGATTTATCAAAATATATTGGAACCAACTGTGCAATACAAATTCATAGCTTTTGATTCATATACACAGAAAACGCTAAAAGTGCACTGTTTAAGATTTTATTTCAAGAAATGAGGAAAAAACTGGCAAACTAAACTTAAAGAAAGTAGAAGGAAGGAAAGACAAAAGACAAAGTTAATGAAGTACAAAATAATTGTAAATAGAGAAAAGAAAAAAGGGAAAAATTATTCAGAAAAAATAGTATTTATTCCTTTTTTTTTTTTCTTTTTGGTCTCCAGTTTATTTTGTTCTTTAGTTTCTTAGTTTTAAAATTCTTTTTAACATTTTTCTTTACAATCAAAGCTTTCAAGTCATATATTTTTTTCTTCAGTTCAGTCACTTAGTTGTGTCCAACTCTTTGCGACCCCATGGACTGCAGCATGCCAGGCTTCCCTGTCCGTCACCAGCTCCCAGAGTTTACTTAGACTCAGGTCCATTGAGTTGGTGATGCCATCCAACCATCTCATCCTCTGTCGTCCTCTTCTCCTCCTGCCTTCAGTCTTTCCCAGCATCAGGTCTTTTTGGATGAGTTGGCTCTTCGCATCACGTGGCCAAAGTATTTGAGTTTCAGCTGCAGCATCAATCCTTCCAATGAATATTCAGGACTGATTTCCTTTAGGATGGACTGGTTGGATCTCCTTGTAGTCCAAGGGACTCTCAAAAGTCTTCTCCAACACCACAGTTCAAAAGCATCAATTCTTTGGCGCTCAGCTTTCTTTATAGTCCAACTGTCACATCCATACATGACTACTGGAAAAACTGTAGCTTTGACTAGATGGACCTTTGTTGGTAAAGTAATGTCTCTGCTTTTTAATATGCTGTCTAGGTTAGTCATAACTTTTTTCCCATGGAGCAAGCATCTTTAATTAATTTCATGGCTGCAGTCACCATCTGCAGTGATTTAGGAGCCCAAGAAAATAAACTCAGCCACTGTTTCCCCATCTATTTGCCATGAAGTGATGGGATCAGATGCCATGATCTAAGTTTTTTGAATGTTGAGCTTTAAGCCAACTTTTTCACTCTCCTCTTTCACTTTCATCAAGAGGCTCTTTAGTTCTTCTTTACTTTCTGCCATAAGAGTGGTGTCATCTGCATATCTGAGGTTATTTGTATTTCTCCCGGCAATCTTGATTCCAGCTTGTGCTTTATCCAGCCCAGTGTTTCTCATGATGTACTCTGCATACAAGTTAAATAAGCAGTGTGACAATATACAACCTTGACGCACACCTTTTCCTATTTGGAACCAGTCTATTGTTCCATGTCCAGTTCTCACTGTTGGCCCCTGACCTGCATACAGGTTTTTCAAGAGGCAGGTCAGGTGGTCTGGTATTCCCATCTCTTTCAGAATTTTCCACAGTTTATCGTGATCCACACAGTCAAAGGCTTTGGCACAGTCTTTCCCATTCTGTTGTTTTTCTCTATTTCTTTGCATTGATCGCCGAGGAAGGCTTTCTTGTCTCTGCTTGCTATTCTTTGGAACTCTACATTCAAATGGGTATATCTTTCCTTTTCTCCTTTGCCTTTTGCTTCTCTTCCATTCACAGCTATTTGTATGGCCTCCTCAGACAACCATTTTGCCTTTTTGCATTTCTTTTCTGTGGGGATGATCTTGATCCCTGCCTCCTGTATTTTTTTCTTAATACTACTTTTATGGTCACCATAGGTTTTGTGGTATGAAATGTTTTTCTTTCTTGATTGTTAGTAATTTTTGTTTTTTCTTTAATCCATGCATTATCTAGGAACTGAAATTTCTATATAGTTTTAATTTAGTTATTTATGGATTATAATCAGTGAAACAGCCTATAAAATTATTTTTTAAAAATTTTGTGTGTTTTCCTGTGCTATTAGGAAAACTTTATCTTTTTGTGAGTTGCAAGAATCTCTGCCTAGTAAATCATAGACATTAACTTTTTTTTTTGTCTGTGCCCCTTGGTTTATGGGATTTAATTTCCCCAACCAGGGATTGAACCCGAGGCTTCAGTAGTGAGAGCACAGAGACTTCCAGGGAATTCCTCCATTAATTGTATTTTTAAATTCCTGTGTGTCTTTAATTTTTTTCTTCTAGATTTTAAATGTTGAGAGATTCTCTGGGAGACACTGTTGATTGGCTGGGCCTTACACCTTTGCCTTGTGTTCCTCCCACTATAGAGGCTGGATAATGTAATGTTCACTTCTTGCTGCTAAGGTGGCTGGGCACATTACACATTCTGGCAAATACACCTGTGGGAGGGCATCTGGGAAGTTTTTTGCTTTCCAGATGAATTTAACTAATGTGCCCGGCACCCTACTCCCTTTCCGCCTTTGACCAGTCGTAGGCTAACATGCTAAAGTGACAAAGTGGAGAGAGAAAGGTCTTGATGAGTCTCTGAACAAAACACCAGCCTTTTCCTACTTCTAAACTTCTTGTTATATAAGAAAAAGAATCCAGTAATCTAAGCCATTGTTGACTGAGCTTAATGTTTTCATCCTCCTGATATAAGGATGTTTTATTAAAGTACTCAAATATGTCAAGTTTTTACAGTTCTGTTTGTTTTGTATTTTACTATGTATATTTTTGGTGTCAATAAATGGACATACATTAATAAATGATGCTTTTTTATCATTACATGATGTTCCTATCACTAATCCTATAACTTGAAATTCTTCTTTGGATGATGCTAATATTGCCACTCTACTTTCTTTCAATTTATACTTGCCTACACTGAGCGACTTCACTTTCATTTTTCACGTTCATGCATTCAAGAAGGAAATGGCAACCCACTCCAGTGTTCTTGCCTGGAGAATCCCAGGGACGGCAGAGCCTGGTGGGCTGCCTTCTATGGGGTCGCACAGAGTCATACACGACTGAAGTGACTTAGCAGTAGCAGTAGCAGTATCTCTTAAGCCATTAAATTTTTTTTTTTTGGTAAAATTGTACGTTGCATAAAATTTTATCATTTTAGCCATTTTCAAGTGTATGATTCAGTGGCATTGAGTTCATTCACAGTGTTGTACAAATACCAACACTCTCCATTTTTAAAACATTGACATCCCAAGCAGAGGCTCTGTAGCAATTAAACAATACCTGTACATCCTTCCCCCAGCCTCTGGTAACCTTTATTCTACTTTTTGTCTCTGTGAATTTATCTAGGTACCTCATAAAGCAGAATCATAGAATCTGTCCTTTTGAAAGGTATATTCTCTTCTAATGGGATGGTTTATTTAGATTTAATATTATAACTGATATACTTTCTATTCCTTCTATAAATTTACCACTTATTAAATACTATTGTTTCTTCACTTTTCTTTTCCTTTCTTTGTTAATCTGAAAGTTTGCTTCCATTAGTGTCTCCTCTCTGCTTTTTGCTGTCAGTCAGAAGTGTATGGTATTGGACCTCCCCTCGTGGTTAAGAGTCCATGCTTCTACTGCAGAAGACACCAGGTCAGTGGCTCAATCCCTGGTCAGAGAATAAGATCCCACATGTCCTGCCATGTGGAAAAAAAAAAAAGTAGTGTATGGTACTACTGTTAATTAAAAGCAGAATACCTATTTTTTGCATCATGGTCACACTATTTCTCTTTTCTTTTTAACCTAAGGAAGTTGAAACCTATGAAATACTTCTTACCTCTTGCTTCTTTTTTCATCCTTTCTGTCTCTCCACTTAAAACCTTAAAAAAAGTTTTTACTTCATCATTCTCCCATTTCCCAGCTCCTTGACTTTTTAAATATATCCTCAGATATGCAGATGACACCACCCTAATGGCAGAAAGTGAAGAGGAACTAAAAAGCCTCTTGATGAAAGTGAAAGAGGAGAGTGAAAAAGTTGGCTTAAAGCTCAACATTCAGAAAACTAAGATCATGGCATCCGGTCCCATCTCTTCATGGCAAATAGGTGGGGAAAACAGTGGCTGACTTTATTTTCTTGGGCTCCTAAATCACTGCAGATGGTGACTGCAGCCATGAAATTAAAAGATGCTTACTCCTTGGAAGGAAAGTTATGACCAACCTAGACAGCATATTAAAAAGCAGAGACATTACTTTACCAACAAAGGTCCATCTAGTCAAGGCTATGGTTTTTCCAGTAGTCATGTATGGATGTGAGAGTTGGACTGTGAAGACGGCTGAGCACCGAAGAATTGATGCTTTTGAACTGTGGTGTTGGAGAAAGACTCTTGAGAGTCCCTTGGACTGCAAGGAGATCCAACCAGTCCATCCTAAAGGAGATCAGTCCTGGGTATTCATTGAAAGGACTGATGCTGAAGCTGAAACTCCAGTACTTTGGCCACCTCATGCGAAGAGTTGACTCATTGGAAAAGACCCTGATGCTGGGAGGGATTGGGGGCGGAAGGAGAAGGGGGACGACAGAGGATGAGATGACTGGATGGCATCACCTACTTGATGGACATGAGTTTGAGTAAACTCCGGGAGTTGGTGATGGACAGGGAAGCCTGGCGTGCTGTGATTCATGGGGTCGCAAAGAGTCGGACACTACTGAGGACTGAACTGAAGTATTTATAAACAATTTCCTTTACTTTTAAGAAAATATTTATTTTTTGGTTGCATTGGGTCTTTGTTGCTGTGCATGCGCTTTCTCTAGTTGTGGCGAGTGGAGGATACTTTGTTGTGGTGCGGTGGCTTCTCTTGTTGTGGAGCATGAGCTCTAGGCACACAGGCTCATTAGTTACAGATCAAGGGATCATTAGTTGTGGATGGTGGGCTCTAGAGAATAGGCTCAGTGGTTGTGGCACATGGACTTAGTTGCTCTGCGGCAAGTGGGATCTTCCCAAGTCAGGTCTCCTGCATTCGCAGGTGGATTCTTAACCATTGGACCACCTGCGAAGACCAACAGGTCCCTTTTTAAAAGCACTTTGGTTATATGTTCCAAGAGAGTGTGTTCTTATTCATTCAGACTTAATTTCAGACATTTATTGCTCATCCATAATTCCTTCCCTTTTATGTTGAAGTGCCATTTGATGTAACAGATGAACCAGAACTACAGGCACTTATATGGGTAAATATCAGAAGCATGTTGAGTAAAAAAATTATTTGAAAATATTATCATTTGATATATTTCTGTAATCAGAAACCCTCATAGTATGTTGTAAAACTTGAAAACCCAAAACAGCAAATTCAGACTTAGTTACTTTTGGGGAGGAATGAGAGAGTAGGATTAGAGAGAGGAACATAAAGGACTTTAAGGGTATGATCATATACTGCTCAAGAATTGGATTAGCCAAAAATTCTTCTGGGTTTTTCCATAACATCTTACAGAAAAAACCCAATGAACTTCTTGGCCAGCACAGTATATATTATATTCTTCAAAATGTGTATGAGAATTTGCCAGGAGCCTCAACATATTCTGTCGTGTGGTGGTGAGAAGTATTGTGTTTCAAATAGGAAAGAGTGTATTAACGATCTTCTTCCATGATGTAACAACGTACAGAAGTACCTGGAAGTTGAGGAAAGGGAGCTGGAGAAGACATGTGGATCACAAGTTTGGCTCTTTCTTGGGTACCCAAAGCCATACCATTCTCTTTTGCCCTTAAGAGACGCAAGTCACATTTGAGCCTTTCCAGCATGTGCCAAGTGGGTCTGAGTAAGCAGGGATACTAAGGTAGTCCTATTTTAGAGAACTAGGGGACTCCTCTAATGGATGACTTGTGCTCCAAAACTCTTCAAAACTTTCTTTGCAAAATGTTCTTGCAACTGTAGTCTTAAGACTCTTGGTACTCAACCTCCTTTCTTCCTACTCTTTCCCACAGGGCTCAGGCTGGCACTGTGGGCTTTTCTCTTGCCCAGCTTCATGTAGCTCACTTCCCACCATCCCCCACAGACACTGCATGCATGCTTGGCCACTCAGTCGTGTCCTACTCTTTGTGACCCCATGGACTGTAGCCATTGCTGTCCATGGTCATGTCCAGGCAAGAGTACTGGCGTGAATTGCGATTTCTTTCTCCAGGGGATCCTCCCGAGCCAGGGATCAAGTCTGTGTCTCCTGCATTGGTAGGAGGATTGTTTACCACTAAGCCACCTGGGAAGCCCTCACAGGCATTACCTTCAAATCTTTTGCCATGTCTGATCCCGGCTGTTTCTCAGAAGACCTAAACTAATACATAGGTCAGTATGTGTAAAGTCCTTGGCAGTCAATACATGCAAGTTTGTGTTACAGTAAATTAAGTAAGAGAAGATGGTAATTTTGATTGTGGAGTGGTGATGGATGGAAATGTCCAAATTGCAGAGACACTTAGGTGATGGATACAATAACATTGATTGAATAAAAAAAAGTTTGCCCAGTTTCTTGTTTCACACTTGACATGCACATTGAGTGGTTAATAGTTCACTGTGTACACCCTAGTGATCTACAGTTCTTTACTCACATTATGACTTTTTCATAAAATAGCCTCCCTTCACCCTCTTACACGTTTGTCTGGCAAAATCCCACTTGTTCTTTGAGATAAACTTAGAAAACAACTCTTCCAGGGAGTCTGCCCCTTTTCTCTTTATCTCTCATTTCCACCCTTTCCTTTGCCTTGGGTTCCTAAACCATCTTGTGTTTATAGGCTTAGTAGTTGTAAACTTATTGAAATATAATCAATCTATTCTTGTATCAGTTTTTTCTTTTAAACTCTATATTTCTTTAGCCATGAAGGGAGACTGCAGAGGTATTACAGAGGTCAGTTAATTATTTTGTACTTTATTCAAAGAACAGTAGGAAACCATTGGAAGATTTTAAATATAGAGGTGGGCATGCATCCTAAGCCACTTCAGTGTGTCTGACTCTTTGTGACCCCATGGACCGTAGCTTGACAGGCTCCTCTGTCCATGGAATTTTCCAGGCAAGAGTACTGGAGTGAGTTGCCATTTCCTCCTCCAGGGGATCTTCCTGACCCAGGGATCGAACTGTGAGTCTCTTAAGTCTCCTGGATTGGCAGGCAGGTTCTTTACCTCTGGCGCCTCCTAGAAAGCCACAAATACAGAGGCAATAAGATGTAATTTGAATTTTATGAAGATCACTTTAGCTACTGTTGGATGGATTGGAGAGGTGCAGGAATAAATTAAGGGGAACAGTTGGATGTGGGCTCTGGAGCCCAGTTGCCTGTGTTCACTGTATACTAGCTGTGTAATCTTGGGAATGTTTTATAACCTTTCTCTGCCTCAGTTTTCCCATCTCTAAGATAGCAATTAAAGTGTACTATATCAGAGTTGCTGTGAAGGTTGAGTTAAAACAACTTAGAATAGTATTTAGCATATCGTAAGCAGTTGGAGGGCTTTCCTTGGTGGTTCAGATGGTAAAGAATCTGCCTTCAATGCAGGAGGCCTGTGTTCAATCCCTGGGTCAGGAAGATCCCCTGGAAAAGGGAATGGCAACCCACTTGAGTATTCTTGCCTGGAAATCCCATGGACAGAGGAGCCTGGTGGGCCCCAATCCACGAGGTTGCGAAGAATCTGACACAGCTGAGCAGCTGACACACAAGCAGTTGGATGAGGCTTCCCAGGTGGCGCTAGTGGTGAAGAACCTGTCTGCCAGTGCAGGAGATGTGAGACGTGGGTTAGTCCTTGGGTTGGGAAGATCCCTTGGAGGAGGGCATGGCAACCCACTCCAGTGTTCTTGCCTAGAGAGTTCCATGGAAGAGGAGCCTGACTGGCTACAGTCCATAGGGTCGCAAAGAGTCAGACACGACTGAAGTGATTTAGCACAGCACAAGCAGTTGGATGTTACCTCTTATGTTGTTATTTAACAAATATTTGTGTGCTTAACTACATCTACTCTGGACCAGATGCCACTATTAAGCTGAATTTAACAAATGATGAAAGCAAGTTCAAATTAATATATAGACAAAACTTTGGGTTATGATTATACCCCTAAGAATCTGAATATAAAACAAACTATTTGGCTATTATTATATGTTAGAATTCTAGAGATAATTTTTTTGGCCTTTTTTTAATGCTTTTTTTTTAATCATAATGTAGGTTTTAAAATGTATATAGGGCTCTATAAAGTACTGGGGAACATTTTTTGAGTAAGAGAAGCCCCACTATAAGACTATATTCTCTGGTGGCTCAGCTGATAAAGAACCTGCCTGCCAATGCAGGAGACACAAGAGACTGGGGTTCAGTCCCTGGGTGGGGAAGATCCCCTGAAGAAGGAAATGGCAACTTTTCTAGGGGATTTTTGCCTAGAAAATTCTGCAGAGGAGACTGTGGGGCCCCAGTCCATGGGGATGCAGAGAGTCGACTAAGTGCTCGTGTGAGCGCACACACACACCCACACACACACACAGTCTAAGACTCTAGCTTTTGTAACGTTTCCCTGCTCTACTAGGTAGTAATTAAAAAACTCATTCTGTGAACATGTATTAATATTAACTATGTTTCTGTAATGAATGACCTTTAGGGTCAAATATGTCAGCTTTAGTGTTTAAAGAGCTTTTGTTTCTGTTTATTTTGTTGTTGTTTAGTCGCTAAGTTATGTTTGACTCTTTTGTGACCCCACAGACTGTATCCCATCAGGCTCCTGTGCCCATAGGATTTCCCAGGCAAAAATACTGAAGTGGGTTGCCATTTCCTTCTCCAGGGGACTCTTCCCAATCCAGTGATCAAACACAGGCAGATTCTTTACCACCAACCTGCCAGAGAAGCCCTCTATTTATTTGAATCAATTATATTTTGTTTCTTTTTTTTTCCCAAAAAGTTAAATTTTGTATTTTATTGTATTAGAAAGTTGAAATAGTCATTCTTTTCTTTTTTTCTTCTTAATTGTTTTAGATTTATCTTTTAAATGGACTATAATTGCTTTACAATGTTGTATTAGTTTCTGCTGTACAGTAACGTGAATCAGCAGTGAGTATATGTGTATTCTAAGTAAAGGAGGCACGGTGATAATTGATGTGTAAATGTGATGAATATTTGGGAGAAATTTGGAGTTTTGTTGTAATAGTATTTAAATTACTAATTTTCTAAAAATGGATAGTTTATATGTATATATATATTGTGTTATATATTAAAGAATTTATACTTGTCTTTGCACAAGAAAATTTTGGTGGTATTTAACTTTGGAAGTTTGATTGGGGGATGCTTTTGTAATTTATGAATTTAATCAATAAAGTGGCAAAGATTTAAGGAAAACAGTAACAAAGAAAATAAAAATAGAAGCAAGTGTACCTGTATGAGAAAGCTTACAAAGAGTGCTTGGTTCTTATAAATGAATTCATGGTCCGTGGAAACCATATTGAAACAAAACAGTTTTGTGTTTGTTCTTGTTCCAGTGTTAATGTTTGTTTACCTGCTTTATTTTTTACAGGGATGTACATGCAGTCTGTCTCTGGGATGATAAAGGCCCAGCAAAAATTCATCAGGCTTTAAAAGAAGATATTCTTGAGTTTATTAAGCAAGCACAGGCAGTAAGTTTTGCGTCTATATATTGTTTAAGACTTTTACTCAGAGTATCATCCTGAAGTAATTTTAAAATATCACATGAACTTTTGACACACTTGCTAGTTAAAATTTTTTAATGAAATGAGAGTCATTTATTGTTTTCTCCTCCCACAGTGGCATTTCTTTCAAACGAATATTTAGTTACCTCAATTAAAAGATGCTATAAAGAATTTCATTCTTATACATACTTTAGAATCCCCCCACCATTGTTATTGGCCACACATCAGTCCACATAAATCTTTTTTCCCTCACAATTAATACCACTTTCCAGGCTGACAGTAGTTGTCTTCAACTCTGATTAATTGTCTGACTATAATCCTTGGGCCGTCCTTTGCATTGCTGCTGCTGAGCTGAATTCAGTACTCTTGGGCTGACACTGTGTACAAATGTGTAATATTAAAATGAAGGCAGAGCTCATTTAGGTATATTAGGTATTTGTTTTGTCTTTACTGACACTTTTGTCTTTTGGGAAAAATTAATGCAGAGGTAAAGTGTTACTTCAGATCAACTCTGGCATCACCGATGCATTGTTTATCACTTTGAAGAATGGCCTAAGAACATAAGGTTATTTTCCTTTCTATAAAATAAAGTTTGAAAAATAGAGTTAGAATTTCTTATTCTTTATTTGAATTTTTGCATCATTATCTTGTACAACATTAGTAAAAGTATGTTAGAAATTTTGTTGAATATTAATGTGTTAGCAGTTAGAAATTAAAAATGAATGTATGACTTGAAGGAAGATACTGAAATTGAATATATGATTGGTATGTATTTAATTCTGATAAAATAAGGATGATGTCACATTGGATATTACTTACAAAATGAAATGTCTTATTGTTGATACCATTAATTCTGCCATGTTGATCAGTAATTTTTTAAAAATTAGAGTTTTATGAGAAAATTATAAAATTATGAGAAAATTATCTTTTAATGAAAATAAATCATCTCAAGTTTGCTTAGAAAAATTAAATGTTTCAATATCACAATTTAACCGAAACATAAATTTTTCTAGAACTGTTTAAGGAAAAACGGTTTCTGCTTGCATTGGAAAGCATATCAGTTTATCTGTTTATAACTTTTGATGAAGATAAATTATATGTTTATTTCAAAGCAATAAAGTATTATTCTTTAGTTTCTGGAAATAGGCTCAGAAAGAATCATCTTAGAAATATTTAGAAATATATTTCATACTAGAAAACAAAACATCTTCAGTGTTTCACTGTATCTTGATCTGAAAAAGTTTGGAATGTAGGCCTTAGCAAGAACTTGAAGCTAGGATTTAGCATCAGTAATTCAGAGCAGTTAAATTTCAGGACCAGCAGTGCCAGACATAAGTATATAATTTTAAAACATTTTTAAAACTTCTAAGAAGATCTAGCTTTGTGAGTTTAGTAAACTCAATTACTAGATTAATTGAGCTTATCTTGTTAGGAAGAACCAAATCTCCCAAATGGGACAGGTAGTGAGCAATAAAATGTTTTAAATGACATAAAAGGGAAGTAAAAATAAATGTGCAGTGCTTAGAAAGTTATTAGGATATTGAATTTTTTTCTTCTTAAAGATGAACATAACTCTTCTATTTGTACATAATTCTGTGGCTTAGGATTTTGGGCTAGGCTCAAAAACCAGATTTTGCCTGAGCTTATTAATGTGGCAGCAGTAAGGTGGTGGATCTGCACGGACTGGATGGTCTAAGAGAGCTTTTTTCGTGTTTCTGGTGTTTGGTACTGTACTGGCTTCCTTCTGGGGCTTTTTCCCCCTCATGTGGTTTCTCGTTCTCAAGGAAACCAGTCTTTGAGGTGATAGTGGAGTCTTGCAAACCTCTTGAGATCTTGGCTCAGAAGTATCAGAGTCACATCTGCAGCATTCTGTTGGTCATAGTTAATCACAGAACCTGCTGAAGTCCAGTAGTGGAGAAATAGATTAGCATCTTTTTTTTAAAAAATTGAGATAAATTTACATACCAGAAAATTCCTTTTAAAACTTGTATAATTTTGTGTGTTTTAGTATATTCATTAAGTTATATAACTATTGCCTGATTTTAGAATATTTTTATCAGCCCAGATTGGAGAAGGAAATGGTAACCCACTCCAGTATTCTTGCCTGGAGAATTCCATGGACGGAAGAGCCTGGTAGGCTACAGCCCGTGGGGTCACAGAGAGTCCAGGACTGAGTGACAAGCACATACATCAGCGCGGATGTTAGTAGAAATTCTGTACCCATTGGCAGTTACTCCCCCATGAACTCCCCCTTCCCTTTGGCAAACGTGATCTACTTTCTGTTCCTGGGATTCATTTATTCTAGACATTTCCTATGAATGGAATCCTATAATATTTAGCCTTTTATGACTGACATCTTTCACTTGGAGTAATGTTTTTCAGGTTTCATCTATGTTGTACGATTTAGCACTATTTCATTCAAGTGAAAGTGTTAGTCACTTAGTTGTGTGTCTGACTCTTTGTGATCCCATGGACTGTAGCCCACCAGGTTCCTCTGTCCATGGAATTCTCCAAGCAAGAATACTGGAGTGGGTTGCCATTTCCTTCTACAGGGGATCTTCCTGACCCAGGGACTGCACCCAGGTCTCCCACATTGCAGGCAGACTCTTTACCAACTGAGTCACCAGGAAAGACCTATTCCATTGTATGACTGTGCTGTATTTTGTTTACCTATTTGTCGTTGATAGACATTGGAGTATTACTATTTTTTGTCTATTTTGAATAATGGTGCTGTGAACATTTGTGCACGTTTTGTTTTATGTATGATTGACATATACTAGTTTTGGGTATAAAACATAGTTATTTGATATTTGTATATTTTGTAAAATGATATGTACATATTGCAAAATGATCACCATAATACGTCTACTTCATATCCATCACCACACATATTTTTTTCTTATGATGAGAACTTTTAAGATTTACTTTTCTTAGTAGCTTTCAAATGTGTGCTACTCTATTACTAACTGTAGGCACCATACTGTATTGTTAGCCAAAAGTTTCCTTTGGTTTTTAAGTAAAAATAAGAGACACATTTTTCATTTTCACCAAAAACTTTGTTGAACAACGTATTTACTTTGTTCCATTTGTTGTTGTTGTTTAGTCGCTAAGTCATGTTCAACTCTGTAACACTGTGGACTGGCAGGAGAATTTTTATTGCTGAGCCAGCAGGGAAGACCCTTTTATGACAGTACCATCCTGTTTTAATTACTAGCTTTGTAAAATAGTTTGCAGTCAGGAAGCATGATGCCTCCAGCTTTGTTACTTCTCAGGACTACTTTGGCTGTTCAGGGTCTTTTATAGTTCCATACAAACTTTAGTATTCTTGGTTCTATTTCTGTGAAAAATGTCATTAGAATTCTGATAGGTATTATACCAAACCTATACTAATTTGAGTAGTGGGGACATTTTAACAATAGAATTTTAACAATCTGTAAGCACAGAATATCTTTTCATTTATTTGTGTCTTAGTTTCTTTTATCAGTGTTTCAGTGTAGGTCCTTTACCTCTTAAATTTATTAATATTCTTAGACATTTTGTTCTTTCAGATGAGATTTTAACTGGGATATTTTCCCCCTAATATATTTTGTTATTAGTGTATAAAAACTCAGGAGATTTTTATATATTGATTTTTCTATCCTGCAACTTTACTGAATTTATTTATTACTTTTTAATGAAGTCTCTAGTGTTTTCTATATATATATAGTATCATGTCATCTGCAAGTAGTGGTGGTTTTACTTCTTTCTTTCCAATTAGGGTGCCTTTTATTTCTTTTTCCTAACTAATTGCTCTGGATAAGACTTCCAGTAGTGTTGGACAGGACAGGTAAGAGTAGGCATCCTTGTCTTATTCCTGATCTTAGAAGAATAGCTTTCAACTTTTCACCGTTGAATATAATGTTAGCTGGGCTTGTCCTATACAGCCGTTATTAAGTTGAGGTACATTCCCTCTATACCCACTTTGTTGAAAGTTTTTAATCATTAATATGTGTTGAGTTTTGTCAAATGCTTTTTTCTGCATCCATTGAGATGATCATGGTTTTAATTCATTTTGTTAATGTGGTGTATCACATTCATTAATTTATAAGTGTGGACCCATTCTTGAATGCCTGAAATAAAATCCTACTTGATCATGGTGTATGATGCTGTGGAATTTGGCTTGCTGATTTTTTTTTCCAGAATTCCTTATATCGACATTCATCAGTGATTCTGATTTGTAATTTTCTTTTGGCATCCTTGTCTGATTTTGGCATCAGGGTAAATGCTAAGCTAATAAATGAGTTTGGAAGTGTTCCCTCCTATTCTGTTTTTGAAAGAGTTTGAAAAGGATTAGTATTAGTTCTTCTTTAAATGTTTGATAAATTCAGCAGTGAAACCATCTGATCCTAGACTTTATTTGTTGGAAATATTTTTTTCTACAAAACACATTTGTAATTAGTGCATTAGAATGAAAACTAAGTTTCCTTTTCCATTTGGATCTCTGTGTGTTTGTGAGGTTGTGTTTTTGTTTTTTTTTTAACTTTTTATTTTGTGTTGGGATATAGCCAGTTAACACTGTTATGATAGTTTCAGGGGAACAGCAGAGGGACTCAGCCATACATACACATGTATCTGTCTCCTGCAGAGTCCCCTCCTAGCCAGGCTGCCACATAACATTGAGGAGAATTATATAGTGATTTTTAGTAGGCCCTTGTTGGTTATCCATTTTATTATCTTTTAAATTGTATTTATTTTTAATTGAAAGATAATTGCTTTATAATATTATATGGGTTTCTACCATACATAAATACCATTTTAAATATAGCAGTGTGTATGTGTCAGTCCCAAACTACCTACTTATCCCTTCCCCACATTCTTCCCCTACCCCATTGCAACTTTAAGTTTGTTCTCTGTGAGTCTGTTTCTGTTTCGTAAGTAAGTTTATTTGTATCACTTCTTTTATTTTTTTTAACATTTAGATTCTAAGTCTTTATTAATCTTTTTAATAGTATCTTCCACCTTTCTTGTTTTGTTTGTAATAGATTTCTCCATCCAGAAACTGATTAGCCAGTTCTTTTTATTTTGGACACTTAGTTTATTTGGAATTGGAGTAAGGATCTAACTTCATTCTTTTTCCAAAGAGCTAGCCAGTTTTCTGAAGATCATTTTTTCAAACTTTTTATGTTGTATTGGAGTATAGCTGATTGACAGTGTTGCGGTAGTTTCAGGTGATCAGCAGAGGGACTCAGCCATAAACATGCATGAACCTGTTCTTCCCCAGACTCCCCTCCCATCCAGGCTGCTGCATAATATTGAGCAGAGTTCCGTGTGTTGTATAGTAGGTATTTTTTGGCTATCCATCTTAAATACAGCAGTGTGTACAGGTGACTGTAAGTTTGTTCTCTTAAGTCTGTGGGTCTTTCTGTTTTGTCAGTGAGTTCGTTCGTATCACTTCTCTCTAGAGTCCATGTAGAAGGGATGTGCTGTGATATTCCTCCTGTCTTCCACACTCAGTGTGGCAACTGCTGGGTCTGTGCATGTTGCTGCAAATGGCATCATTTCACTCCTTCCAACAGCTGAGTGATATTCCCGGGAATATATGGCCACATCTTCTTTATCCATTCCTCTGTTGACTGGCACTTAGGTTGGTTCCATGTCTTGGCTCTTGTAAACAGTGCTTCAGTGCACACAGGTGCATGTATCTTTATGAATCACGCTTTTCTCCAGATACATGCTCAGGAATGGGACTGCAGGGTCATATGCTAGCTTTATTTTTATTCTTTTTAAGGAACCTCCATACTGGTCTCTATAGTGTATCTACCTGTTTGCATTCCCACCAACAGTGTAGGAGGGTTACCTTCTCTCCACACCCTCTCCAGCATTTATGTTTATGGAATTTTTGATGGTAGCCATTTTGACTGGTGGTGAAGTGATATTTCATTATAGTCTGGTTTGCATTTCTCTGTAAATTAGCGATGTTGGACATCTTTTTATGTTCTCTTGGCCATCTGTATGTCTTCTTTGGAGAAATGCCTATTTAACTCTTCTGCCCACTATTTGATTGGGTTGTTTGTTTTGATGTTGCTAAGCGTCCTGAGCTACTTGTAAATTCTGGAGACTAATCCCTTGTATTTCACATCATTTGCAAATATTTTCTCCCAGTTTATGGACTCTCTTTTTGTTTTTTTGTGGTTCCCGTTGCTGTGTGAAGCCTTTTGATTTTAAGTACATCCTGTCTGTTTATTTTTGCTTTTATTTCCATTATTCTGTGAGATGGATCAAAAAAGATATTGCTGCCATTTGTGTCAGAGACTGTTCTGCCTGTTTTCCTCTAGGAGTTTTATAGTGTTCGGTCTCACATTTGGGTAATCCATCTTGAGCTTGTTTTTGTGTATGGTGTTGAAGAATTGTCTAATGTTTTGCACGTAGCTGTCCAGTCTTCCCAGCACCGTTTGTTGAACGGGGTCTTTCGGCATTGTGTAGTTGTGCCTCCTTTGCCATAGATTAGTTGGCCGTGAGTGCATGGCTTTATTTCTGGGTTTTCTATCCTGTTCCACTGATTTATGTTTCTGTTTTTTGTGCCAGTGCCATACTGTTTTGGTGACTGTAGCTTGTAGTATAGTTCAAAGTTAGGGAGTCTGATTTCCTCTAGCTCTGTTTTTCTTTCCCAAGGTTTCCTGACTGTTCCGTATCTTATATGTCTGTATAGATTTTAATATTTTTTTGTTCTAGTTCTATGAAAAATATTATTGGTAATTTGATAGGGATTGCATTGGATCTGTAGATTGCTTTAGGCAGAATAGTTATTATGACAATATTGATTCTTCTAACACATGAACATGGTATGACTTTCCATCTGTTTGTCTTTTTCTTTCAACAGTGTCTTGCAGTTTTTGGGGTACAAGTCTTTTGCCCCTTTAGGTAGGTTTATTCGTAGGTATTTTATTCTTTCTGATGTGATGGTAAATATAATTGTTTCTTGAATTTCTCTTTCCAGTCTTTCATTGTTAATGTATAGAAATGCAACAGATTACTTTGTATTAATTTTGTAACCTGCACTTTTACTAAACTCAGTGATGAGCCCTAGTAGCTTTTGCTGGCATCTTTAGGATCTTCTATGTATAGTATTACATCATCTGCAAACAGTGACAGTTTAACTTCTTTTCCAATTTAGATTCCCTTTACTTTCTTTTCTTCTCTGATTGCTGTAGCAAGGACTTTGAAAACTATGTTGAATAAAGGTGAAAGTGGACATCCTTGTCTTTTTCCTGATCTTAGAGGAAATGCTTTCAGCTTTTCACCATTGAATATGATGTTACTTATAGGTTTGTTGTATATGGCCTTTATTCTGTTCAGGTATGTTCCCTCTGTGCCCACTCTCTGGAGAGTTTTTATCATAAATGGGTTCTGAATTTTGTGAAAAATTTTCTGCATCTATTGAGATGATCATACTGTTTTTATTCTTCAACTTGTTGATGTGACGTGTCATATAGATTGATGTGCGGATATTGAAAAATCCTTGTATCCCTGGGATGAATCCCTCTTGATCATGGTGAATGATCTTTTTAATGTATTGTTGGATACGAATTGCTAGTGTTTTGTTGAGGGTTTTTGAATCTGTGTTTATCAGTGATATAGTGATATTAGCCTGTAATTTTCTTCTTGTGTGTGTGGTGTCTTTGTCTGATTTTGTATCAGGGCGATGGGGGCCTCATAGAATGAGTTTGGAAGTTTTCCTTCCTTAGCAATTTTTTGAAACAGTTTCAGAAGCATAGATGTGAACTCTTCTCTGAATGACAGTCACAGTTGCAATTTCAGTGCTCGTGATTGGTCTGTTCATATTTTCTGTTTCTTCCTGGTTCAGTCTAGGGATACTGTACCTTTCTAAGAATTTGACCATTTCTTCCAGGTTGTCCATTTTATTAGCATACAGTTGCTCATAGTAGTCTCATATGATCCTTGGTGTTTCTTTGGAGTCAGTTGTAACTTCTTTTTCATTTATAATTTTATTGCTTTGAGTCTTCACCCTTTTTATATTGCTGAGTCTGGCTAAAGTTTTATCAATTTTGTTTATTTTTTCAAAGAGCCAGCTTTTAGTTTCATTGATCTTTGTGATTGTTTTGTCTCTGTTTCTGTTTCTCTATTTTTGCCAAGATCTTTATAAATTGTTTTCTTCCACTAACTTTACATTTCGTTTGTCCTTCTTTCTCTAGTTTCTCTAGGTGTAAGCTTAGGTTCTTTATTTGAGATTTTTCTTGTTTCTTGATTGTATTGCTGTAAACTTCATTCTTAGAATTGTTTTTGCTTCATCGCTTAGGGTTTGGACCGTTGTGCTTTCATTATTATTGTCCCTAGGTATTTTTTAATTTTCTCTTTGATTTCTTCAGTGATCAATTGGTTGTTCAGTAACATATTGTTCAGCTGGCACATGTTTGTGTTTTTTACAGTTTCTTTTCCCTTGTTTATTTCTAGTCTCGGTGTTATGATCAGAATAGATACTGGATATGGTTTCAGTTTTCTTAAGTTTACCAAGGTTCGCCTTGTGGCCCAGCATGTGATCAGTTCTGGAGGATGTTCTGTGTGCACTGAGAAGAACCTATAGCCTGCTGCTTTTCGGTGGAATGCTCTATAAATATCACTTAGGTCTATCAGGTCTAATGTGTGATTCATTTAAGGCCCATGCTTCCTTATTAATTTTCTGTGGATGATCTGTGCATTGATGAAAGCGGGATGTTTAAGCCCCCCACTATTATTGTGTTGCTGTCAATTTCTTCCTTTATGGTTATTAGTATTTGCCTTACATGTTGAGTGCGCCTGTATTGGGTGCATATTTACTTATAATTGTTATATCTTCTTCTTGGATCGATCCCTTGATCATTATGTACTGTCCTACTTTGTCTCTTATAACAGGCTGTGTTTTAAACTCTGCTTTGTCTGATATGAATATTGCTACTCCGGCTTTCTTTTGATTTCCATTTGTATGGACTGCCTTCTCCCATGTGTTTACTTTCAGTCTGTAAGTATCCCTAGATCTGAGGTAGGTCTCTTGTAGATATGGGTCTTATTTTTCTATTCACCTAGCCAGTCTATGTCTTTTGCTTATGTATTTATACATTTACATTTAACATAATTGTGAATAGCTATGATCCTGTTGGGCTTCCTTGGTGGCACCACTTTCTTAACTGTCTTGGGCTTATTTTTGTGTGTTTTTTCTTTCTCTTGTGTTTCCTTCCTGGAGAAGTTCCTTTAGCATTTGTTGTAAAGCTGGTTTTGTGGTGCTGAATTCTCTTAACTTTTGCTTGTCTGTAAAGCTTTGGATTTTTCCATCACAGCTAAACAAGATCCTTGCTAGACAGAGTTTTCTTGGTTATAGGTTCTTTCCTTCCATCACTTTAAATGTACTGTGCCACTCCCTTCTGACTTGGAGAGTTTCTGTTGAGAAATCAGCTGATAATCATATGGGAGTTCCTTTGTATGTCTTGTGTGTGTGTATCATTTTTCCCTTATTGCTTTTAATATTTTATGTTTGTCTTTAATTTTTGGCAGTTTGATTGCTATGTGTCTCAGTGTCTTCATCCTTGGGTTTATCCTGTTTGGGACTCTCTGCTTCCTAGACTTTGTTGACTATTTCTTTTCCCATGTTAGGGAAGTTTTCATCTATTATCTCTTCAAATACTTTCCTGAGTCCTTTCTCTCTCTCTTCTCCTTCTGGGACCCCTATAATACAAGTGTTGGCGTGTTTAAGGTTGTCCCAGAGGTCTTTTATGCTGTCCTTTTTTTGTTTTGTTTTTTTGTTCTTTTTTTTTTTTAATTTTTTTTTCATTTATTTTTATTTGTTGGAGGCTAATTACTTTACAATAATGTAGTGGTTTTTGTCATCCATTGACATGAATCAGCCATGGATTTACATGTATTCCCCATCCCGATCCCCCCTCCCACCTCCCTCCCCATCCCATCCCTTTGGGTCTTCCCAGTGCTCCAGCCCTGAGCACTTGTCTCATGCATCCAGCCTGGGCTGGTGATCTGTTTCACCATAGATAATATACATGTTTCGATGCTGTTCTCTCGAAACATCCCACCCTCGCCTTCTCCCACAGAGTCCAAAAGTCTGTTCTGTACATCTGTGTCTCTTTTTCTGTTTTGCATATAGGGTTATCATTACCTTCTTTCTAAATTCCATATATATGTGTTAGTATGCTGTAATGTTCTTTATCTTTCTGGCTTACTTCACTCTGTATAATGGGCTCCAGTTTCATCCATCTCATTAGAACTGATTCAAATGAATTCTTTTTAATGGCTGAGTAATATTCCATGGTGTATATGTACCACAGCTTCCTTATCCATTCATCTGCTGATGGGCATCTAGGTTGCTTCCATGTCCTGGCTATTATAAACAGTGCTATGATGAACATTGGGGTGCACGTGTCTCTTTCAGATCTGGTTTCCTCGGTGTGTATGCCCAGAAGTGGGATTGCTGGGTCATATGGCAGTTCTATTTCCAGATTTTTAAGAAATCTCCACACTTTTTTCCATAGCGGCTGTACTAGTTTGCATTCCCACCAACAGTGTAAGAGGGTTCCCTTTTTTCTCCACACCCTCTCCAGCATTTATTGCTTGTAGACTTTTGGATAGCAGACATCCTGACTGGCGTGTAATGGTACCTCATTGTGGTTTTGATTTGCATTTCTCTGATAATGAGTGATGTTGAGCATCTTTTCATGTGTTTGTTAGCCATTTGTATGTCTTCTTTGGAGAAATGTCTGTTTAGTTCTTTGGCCCATTTTTTGATTGAGTCATTTATTTTTCTGGAATTGAGTGGCAGGAGTTGCTTATATATTTTTGTGATT